>NW_027104012.1:0-20882 GCF_902728285.1 Clytia hemisphaerica
AGATTTGGAAACATTACATTAAATGGCCATTCGGTTAGACCAGCGTAGGGACACTAGCATGCAGCTAACTCAGGTAACTTCAATGAATGTCATTTAATTAAAATGGCTTTGAAATGCATTTATTTTCAGTAAAAACAAGCAACAAAGATTTTACATAACTAAAATGGCCATATCGGTTAGACGCAAGCGATATGGACACTGACATTCATCCGTCTTAGAGTTACTTCAATGAATGTAACTTAACTAAACCATTCTTCAAAGTAGTATTTCTTTTCAATAAAAACAAGCAAACAAAGATTTAGAACCGTTAAACTAAAATGGCCATATTGGTTGGACGCAACTGATATGGACGCTGACATGTCATCCAACTCAGAGTGACTAAAATGATGGTAAATTAACTTAAAAATTCTTCCTAGTAGTATTTCTTTTCAATAAAAACAAGTAAACAAAGATTTAGAAACATTAAAATATATGGCCATATCGTTTAGACGCAGGCGATAAGGGCACTAGAATGTCATCCAGCTCAGAGTGACTTCAATGAATGTCATTTAATTAAAACATCCTTTGAAATTGTCGTTCTTTTGAACAAAAACAAGCAAACAAAGATTTGATACATTAAACTAAAATAGCCGATGGACACTGACATATCATCTGTCTAAGAGTTACTTCAATGAATGTAACTTAACTAAAACATTCTTACAAGTAGTATTTCTTTTCAATAAAAACAGAAACAAGATTGAAAACTTAAATTAAATGGCCATATCGGTTAGACGAACCGATATGGACACTACTATGTCATCCTTCATAGAGTGACTTCAATGAATGTAATTTAACTAAAAAATTCTTCCAAGTAGTTTTCCTTTTTTTAAAAACAAGCAAAAAAGATTTGGAAACATTAAACTAAAATGGCCATATCGTTAGACGCAACGATTATGGCCACTGGCTTATATCATCCTCTAGTGAATCAGTGAATGTAATTTAACTGAAAAAATTCTTCCAAAGTATTTCTATTCCATTTAAAAAAGGAAACAAAGATTCAAAAACATTAAACTAAAATGACCATATCAGTTATAGGCAAATGATATGTACGCTGACATGTCTTTCAGCTCAGAGTGACTTAAATGAATGAAATATAACTGAAACATTCTTCCAAGAAGTATTTCTTTTCAATAAAAACAAGCAAACAAAGATTTAGAAACGTTAAACTAAAATGGCCATATCGGTTGGACGCAACTGATATGGACGCTGACATCTCATCCAACTCAGAGTGACTAAAATGATTGTAATTTAACTTAAAAATTCTTCCAAGTAGTATTTGTTTATAATAAAACATTCAAACAAAGATTTGGTACATTAAACTAAAATTGCCATATCGGTTAGACGCAATCGATATGGACACTGACATATCATCCAGCTCAGAGTAACTTCAATGAATGTACTTTAACTAAAACATTCTTTCAAGTAGTATTTCTTTTCAATAAAAACAAGCAAACAAAGATTTAGAAACATTAAACTAAAATGGCCATATCAGTTAGACACAACTGATATGGACGCTGACATGTCATCCAACTCAGAGTGACTAAAATGATTATAATTTAACTTAAAAATTCTTCCAAGTAGTATTTCTTTTCAATAAATACAAGTAAACAAAGATTTGGAAACATTACATTAAATGGCCATATCGGTTAGACGCAAGCGATATGGACACTAGCATGTCATCTAACTCAGAGTAACTTCTATGAATGTAATTTATTTAAAACATTCTTTGAAATTGTATTTATTTTCAATAAATACAAGCAAACAAAGATTTGATACATTAAACTAAAATGGCCATATCGGTTGGACGCAACCGATATGGACACTGACATATCATCCGTCTTAGAGTTACTTCAATGAATGTAACTTAACTAAACCATTCTTCAAAGTAGTATTTCTTTTCAATAAAAACAAGAAAGAAAGATTTAGAAACATTAGACTAAAATGACTATATCGGTTGGACGCAACCGATATGGATGCTGACATATCATCCAACTTAGAGTGACTTCAATGAATTCAATTTAACTGAAAAATTCTTCCAAGTATTATTTCTTATCAATAAAAGCAAGTAAACAAAGATTTGAAAACATTATATTAAATGGTCATATCGGTTAGACGCAACCTATATAGACAATTGCATTTCATCCTCCTCTGAGTGACATCAGTGAATGTAATTTAACTGAAAAATTCTTCCAATTAGTATTTCTATTCCATTTAAAAAAGGAAACAAAGATTTAGAAACATTAAACTAAAATGGCCATATCAGTTAGACGCAACTGATATGGACGCTGACAGTCATCCAACTCAGAGTGACTAAAATGATTATAATTTAACTTAAAAAATTCTTCCAAGTAGTATTTCTTTTCAATAAATACAAGTAAACAAAGATTTGGAAACATTACATTAAATGGCCATATCGGTTAGACGCAAGCGATATGGACACTAGCATGTCATCTAACTCAGAGTAACTTCAATGAATGTAATTTAATTAAAACATTCTTTGAAATTGTATTTATTTTCAATAAAAACAAGCAAACAAAGATTTGATACATTAAACTAAAATGGCCATATCGGTTGGACGCAACCGATATGGACACTGACATATCATCCGTCTTAGAGTTACTTCAATGAATGTAACTAACTAACCATCTTCAAAGTAGTATTTTCTTTTCAATAAAAACAAGAAAGAAAGATTTAGAAACATTAGACTAAAATGACTATATCGGTTGGACGCAACCGATATGGATGCTGACATATCATCCAACTAGAGTGACTTCAATGAATTCAATTTAACTGAAATTTCTTCCAAGTATTATTTCTTATAATAAAAGCAAGTAAACAAAGATTTAAAACATATATTAAATGGTCATATCGGTTAGACGCACCTATATAGACATTGCATTCATCCTCCTCTGAGTGACATCAGTGAATGTAATTTAACTGAAAAATTCTTCCAATTAGTATTTCTATTCCATTTAAAAAAGGAAACATAGATTCAGAAACATTAAAGTAAAATGGCCATATCAGTTAGACGCAATTGATATGGACGCTGACATGTCATCCAACTCAGAGTGACTTCAATGAATGTAATTTAACTGAAAAATTCTTCCAAGTATTATTTCTTATCAATAAAAGCAAGTAAACAAAGATTTGAAAACATTATATTAAATGGTCATATCGGTTAGACGCAACCGATATAGACAATGGCATTTCATCCTCCTCTAAGTGACATCAGTGAACGTTTTTTTATAAGAACAAAGTATATAAGAACATAACGCTTCGAGAGGTCAAAAATTTAAGAGCATGTTAAGAACATTGGGAGGCTTCAAGAGTATAGAAATAAGAACATTTGTTTGTTTTTGATTATGTACACATGTTTCAATAAAAAGTAAAGAGGTTGTTAACCCTATTGGCCCCAAGTTTTTTGACTTTGGTATCCCCAGGGGGGGGGGGTAGAATCTACCACCCTCGATTATTTTTGATCTAGAAGAGCTATGGTCATGAAATTGGTACAGATGTTCTTCATCATTAAACAAATTTCCAGGAAGAAAAAAAAAATTGATTACGTCAATCAAAAACCGATGACGTCATCACAAAAATTCCACCTGTCGGAAAAAAGCCCAAGTATATGGTTTACAAAACGGCTATTACAATCGAACACAAAAAGATAATTAGATTCTGTTTAAAGATTCAGAAAGATAAGAGGTTGTTCTTTAACATAATTGCTGTTTTGAAATTTCAATAAAGACTTTCTCTTAAAATCTATGCTGAAGATGAGTAAAATTTTCAAAATTTGATGACGTCATAAATGATGACGTCATCATTTCAATTTTTTTTTTCAATTTTTCAAATTTATATTGTCAAATGCCTATCACGTGTGAAAATTTGAAAATGATTGAATAAATAGTTCAGAAGTTATCAGCACTTTTAATTTTGAGTTTTAAGCGATTTTAGCTGGGTTTTATGTCATGTTTCACAATAAAGTCATAAAACCTGATTTGAACAACCTATGACCCTAAATTTTGCACAAGTACTATTAATTAGATTTTGTCAAAAGTCAGAAAGTTTCAAGTCGTTTGAAAAATTATTCTCAGAGATATTCACAAAAGAACTCCAGCGTGGTAGATTCTACCCCCCCCCTGGGGCTAATAGGGTTAGCCAGTTGACTTAATAACCGAGGAAAAACGCGTTTAGAGCCAATGAAGTCCCCTAAGAACAAATTTTTTAGACTTAAATTAAAAGACTTAATTAATTAAGAACATTTAAGGCTTGCAGCCAAAAAAGCTAAGAACATTGAAGGCTTTTTCTTGAATTTGAATGTTCTTATAGAAAAAGCGTGTAAGGCTTTGCAAAATGAAATTAGTGGCAGGAGCTTCCAAATTAAGGAAAAAATAAGTTTGCAGTTTGAATGTAATGTTTTTCTTTAAAAAAAAATTGAAGCTCAAATACAATACAATAATCATCAACAAATAATAATGACTAGTGCCCAGTGTTGTCATAAAATTATTGTACGCGGTTTTTGTCCTGTCCTTTTTACCCTGTGTTTTGGCATACACTTATTGAATGCAAAGTTACAGTAGCATCCAGATGAACAACCTCCGAACCCAGCGAAACATATACCACTGCATGTCCCTCTCTTGCTCAATTCATCGTATTTTCCTGGATGATAAACATCATCGTTGAGATCTGCATCTTTGAATTGGCTGAACCAAAGCGAACCATCATTTCTTTGGGGATGATCTTTTCGGTAAGCATAACGAGCAGAGGTGATGGTGGCTAAAGCCAAGAGAGCGATCATGATGTAAAGCTTCATGATGATGGTGGATTGGAATTAAAACTTAAAAAGAAAAGGGAGAATTTGTGAGACTTTTATTTCGTGCCACGACAGGTAAATATACGAGAAAAATTGAAAAAACAAAACTCGTTTGATGACGTTATGGAAACCGATAAGAATTATAAAAGTTATATATATACAAACTGTCTGAATGATAACAAAAGCGAGACGTAAAATGCGTATAGATTAAAAAAAGCTTACCAGCAAAGATTTGTTGTACTTTCCTTAGTATCTGTTACACGATGTACTTCTACAATCCCGTCTGCGATGAACTCTCCGATACCAGATCTTTATATATAGATATTT
The DNA here is from genome assembly GCF_902728285.1 of Clytia hemisphaerica. Taxonomy (NCBI): domain Eukaryota; kingdom Metazoa; phylum Cnidaria; class Hydrozoa; order Leptothecata; family Clytiidae; genus Clytia; species Clytia hemisphaerica. The sequence continues at coordinate 5,177 of NW_027104012.1, forward strand.
ATGAAACAATGAACCCTTTGTATGGAGTTTAAGGGAGTACAAAAGAGTGGGTGTGCATATATGTCGAAGCTCATCGCACTGGAATTTGTAATTGTAGGTTTTTGTTTCGAATGGTCACGGTTACTTTCGATAAGATAATGAAAATGTTGTAAAATGGATTAAAAGATTTAAGAACTAGTTTAATCTTGACAGTTGAAAATCATCCATGGAATGAAATATCATAATCGAACTCCAATTTAATTTCAAAGGCAATTAATTTTTTTTCTCCAGTGTCGGTAAAAGAGTATGACCGACTTTACACTGAAGCTTTCTACTGGCAAATCGATTAGCAAAAAGAAAGGCATTTATTATTTACGTTGTTTTCGGCCAGCATTTTATGATTTTTAGTTCCAAAATATTGTTACCATGATTACAAGAAGTCAAAAAGATTCAAGTAAACCTACCTTAAGGGAAGAAATTCTCGGGCAACAAATATTTACGGAATTTAATTTCGCGGTTTTTTGGCAAATAAAAAATCACCCCTAAAATTGGTCTTTTTAGGGCAAAATAGGGCTTTTCGTAGACATAAAATTCCCTCAACCGCGAAATTAAATTCCACGAAACTTGCGAATTTTGAGCCTTGAACCGCGAAATTAAATTCTGCGAAAATTTCTTCCCTTAAGGTAATTCAAATACATACATTCATATGAATTGTTCTGTTGTCATTGATAATTTCTGATGTTCAAAATAAAAAAAATAAAAAAATTTAAAAAACAATACGATTGTAAAAGTTATGCTCCGTGACATTTGGAAAGTTCCAAGCCATCATGTGCTGCCTACATATAGAACTCGCAAGAAGCTTTTTCAGTTTGTGATTCGAGTAGATGTCAATTTGAAGGAGAAATTTGCTGTGATCGATAATTTTTACCAGTTCTTGTACTATGAGAGATTACGACTGGTTGTTCCACCGGGCACAACTAAGATCACTTATAACAGCCCTAATGTATATATTTCTTGACTTGCACCACTTGTCGTCTTCAATACGTCGGTGAGACCTGCACAACAGTTAAATGCTCGTTTCATTGGACAAAGAGCTGGAATGAAAAATCCTTCAAAATAAGGTACTTGCAAGACCCTTTTAATAACTCATTTTAATAAGTCTGTTACGGTGCTCTCACTTAACTTAACTACTTTAATCGGATTAACTTTTGCGAGATAAAGTTTCGCGAGGTCAAAAATTCGCGAAATGTTGCGTATAAACTTTCGCGAATTGGAGCTATCCCAAAATTTCGCGAGATAAACTTTCGCGAATGAAGAAATTGATTAAAAAACAAACCACCAAACCACAGAACCCAGCCAACTCCCAAGGGTCTAGTTCTCACCAGGGCCATGCAATTGTGAGGTTGCATATGGTTGATGATAGTAACAAATATCATGACTCACAACTCACAACACAGTCACAGACACAGATGGGTTCTTCCATTGGCATTAAATTTGGCATTGTCCTAAATTACACTTGCTTGTTGGTGGGAAAGTTATTACAGTACTGGAGTGCCAAAGATATACTAATTTACAGTTCTTATACAGAATATAACAGATTCTTTTATTGTTAATTTGTCTTGCTGGAATGCTGGGAGAGTGACAAGAAGATGATACTGGAATTTATAAAATGTGCTCAAGTTCAGTTCCTGTATAAATTGTGAAAGAGACTGGAAGCATTCTTTTCCCCAAAATTGACAGATTCTTTCAGTTTTTAAGTTTTTAAGAAGGCTCCCAGCAGTGATGACCCAAAACCATATCCGATCACACTTAACTTTCAGGTTCACAATAATCACGCATCACGTAAAATGACGAAACCGATGTTAATCACGCAATTTGTGATATATACAGTGACAAAATTTGTGTAATCATGCATCACGTTTCAAAATTTTGTCAAATCATGGTGGTTCAAAGTTTTAATCACGCAAGAAAACTGCTAGGGAGCCTTTTAAAGTGTAAAGCTATGGACACAAAGTTATATTGTCGTTCAATTATTGGTTTTAACTACTTTATACTAGTTAATTTTTGCAGGATTAACCCTTTGGGCGTTCAATAAAGTTTTTGCTTTTGGTAAGATAAAAAACGGCCAGGATCGAGTTGCAGAGGCTTCTACACTGCTAAGTTAAGCCGCAACAATGAACATTTTTTAAAAGCTAGAACTGAAAAGTGCTTGGAAATCTGGTTTTTATGAAGCCAGAACTCATCGAAAAAATTATTTTACTAGTCAAAATGATGAGTAAAAGCTCATTTTTTATTGAAAATATAAAAAAATGGGGTCCTAAGCTTCCTGGACAACAACAAAATGTTCGATTTTAAACAGGATAGCCATAGCTTCAAAATGTCAAGTATTGGCAACCTCTCTGCCAAATTTCAGCCATTTTCAGTCATATGAAGTCCTTGGAAGTCCAAAAACCGCAAGGACTAAAGCCACAAGGACTGCTTTCACTACCATAGGGGTACGACGCTTAATAACCACTTGTGGCTATCTGGGGAATTCCCAAACGTCCAAAAAGTAGAGCAGGGTCCAAATAGACCCTGAAAACGCCCAAAGGGTTTAGCAAAAGTGATAAAAAACTTTTTTTCCACCAAAAAAACGGCAAATTTTTGGGCAAAAACCCCCAAAAATGAATCAAAATCACCAAAAAATCTGTTTTTCAGGACAACTAGTGATGTCACAACTGCTGTGAAAATTTCAAAATTGAGCTTCTAGCCCAAATTGGTCCATTTTGAGGCTATTTAGGACCAAAAACTTGAAATCGAGTTTTTCTTTAGACGACACTTCACCGAAAAGTGTTTGAAACCAATATTTTGCATAAAAATGCATTTAGATTGGTCAAATCCGTCAAAAATTTGAAAAAAGCCCGAAAAATGGTGTTTTTGGAAAATTTTGTCAATTTTGCTTAACCCTTTGGGCGTTCAATAAAGTTTTTGCTTTTGGTAAGATAAAAGAACGGCCAGGAATCGAGTTGCAGAGGCTTCTACACTGCTAAGTTTAAGCCGCAACAATGAACATTTTTTAAAAGCTAAGAACTGAAAAGTGCTTGGAAATCTGGTTTTTATGAAGCCAGAACTCATCGAAAAAATTATTTTACTAGTCAAAATGATGAGTAAAAGCTCATTTTTTATTGAAAAATAAAAAAAAATTGGGGTCCTAAGCTTCCTGGACAACAACAAAATGTTCGATTTTAAACAGGATAGCCATAGCTTCAAAATGTCAAGTATTGGCAACCTCTGCCAAATTTCAGCCATTTTCAGTCATATGAAGTCCTTGGAAGTCCAAAAACCGCAAGGACTAAAGCCACAAGGACTGCTTTCACTACCATAGGGGTACGACGCTTAATAACCACTTGTGGCTATCTGGGGAATTCCCAAACGTCCAAAAAGTAGAGCAGGGTCCAAATAGACCCTGAAAACGCCCAAAGGGTTAAAATTGTGAGCAAATATATAAAAGTCGCAATTGAGCAATTTGAGAAATTTGACACTTTAAAAATGGACATTTTTTACCAAAATTACATGGTTTTGACAACCTTTTTTACTGAAATGGTACCGTCGAGCAGTGATATATTGCACTTCTCTGCCATACTTTGCACTGTGTATTTTACCTAATAGCCATATGAACATTTTAAAAACGAAAGTGAATTTTTGTTATTTGTCAATCTGGGCACTGAAAACATGAGATTCAATCTGATGACCAGAATTTTATGAGTAAAACAAATGAAATAAGGCGAGTGCAAAGTATGGCAGAGAACTGCAATGTATCACTGTTTAAGTTTATTTTTCGAAAAAAGATATTTTTGGGCTTTTGCCACATGTTAAGATCATGTGAACTGCTGGATTGTTCACGTGTTCATTTTTCATTCAGGTAGGTCCATAAATGTATCACTTGCTGATTTTTATTTTACCGAGTAAAGAAAGTTGCTATGGGGATTTCAGGAGTCAGGGTTGCTAGGGGAGCATTCAAAAAATACGTACGCTGGAAAATCGCAAATTTATGACCCCTCCCCCTTGTACGCTTTTAAGGACCTCCCCCCTCGACGGAGTACATTTTCAGTACGCCCCTCTCAATTATCATTGCCGCAAACCCCATATATCGGGCAAATATCTCAGTCTTAAGAGCGTATCGCGACATCAAAAAAATTACGTATGTCTCTTCATCAACCCCTGTACGCTTTTAGGAGAATCCCCTCCCCTCTTTGAGCGTACGTACTTTTTGAATGGTCCCTAGCAAGTTACTTAGGCTGAGACCTTAGCAACTCGGTTGCTTATAAAAAATGTGTAGTTTTGTGTCAATTACAGTAATATCATAAACCAATTTCATTTCAAAGTAAGTTTCGTGAAATTACACAACGTATATGCTTATTATATAGTCGTCTTTAAAGCAAATCTTTTGGGAAATCTTTTGTCGCATTTTTGAGAATCTTCTTTTATTATAATTCGGCCTAATTCGATATATGAATATTTTACACCTCTCTAATACATGACTCACGTATTTTCGCACATCATCGCCTCTAATTCCAGTCCAATATCTTTACTCATGACTCGAGCTGTCCAATCTCTCTGAATATTAACTTAATCTTTTGATTCCAAGTATTTAGCTATACTCTAGGTTCGCTTAGTGCCCTCGGTATCCGGATTTATTTATTTATCTATTTTTTTTTTAATTCCGTTTGAAATATTTGAAATAATTTTTTAGGCACTGCATATTATATAATATACACAATTTCCAGGTAAAGAGCCAATTGTAGATTTGGGGATGCTGCGAAATATATCGTTATTATTTATATTTTATTATTATCATCCTCCTTTCTTCTTTCCCTTCCTTCTTCCCCACCAGGCTCTTGTCTTTCTTTTCATTCCCTCTATTTTTCCCGAATACGTAACTAATCATCGTCTGCTGTTCCGTGTTCCGGTTCTTGAGGTATTTACATTTTTGTTCATTTTTTAAACAATAGATTTTCAGGGGTTGTGGACGCCAAAATATGTCGTTTCGTTCTTTGATAGTTAGGGTTAGGGTTTGAAATATGTCGTTCTTTGATAGTTAGGGTTAGGGTTAAATTAGCGTTAAATTGTCTGGGAACGTTAGATAGTTAGGGTTTTGGGTTTGAAATATGTCGTTCTTTGATAGTTAGGGTTAGGGTTTGTCGTTCTTTTTGTCGGCTTTTGATACTTATTTCTCGTTCTTTTTAGATTGTCTGGATAGTATTTATGGTAGATTTATGGATTTTTACATATCTACACATATGGTAGATTTACGATATCTACACATATGGTAGATTTACGGATTCTAATATCTACACATATAGTAGATTTACGGATGTTTACATATCTACACATATGGTAGAAATAAGTGCCAGATTGGCCTGGTGGCAAACAAGTTGAATACCGAATAAATTTTAAAAAGATTAGCAGATAAGAAAATGATTTAATGATCTCAGCCAATGCTTAAATCTCGAAAAATGATCAAATTATAGTGAAATTTTATTGCATTGAAACTTGAAAATGATTTTTTTTAATCATTTATATCACTCAAAAGCTCTCACAAAACTGTATAGAAGACTTTGAAGCCACTTTATTTGGTTTGAATATATGTTCAACATTATTCCAAACGCTGTGTGTGACGGCTTCATTCTTACGCCTCACCAATTACCTAATGGACCACACAGTTATAAAACTTTTTTTGCTCAGAAATCGAGAAGCGGTGCGTGACAAACATTTTTTTAATAAAAAACAAGTTGAATACCGAATTAATTTTAAAAAGATTATCAGATAAGAAAATGATTTAATTATCTCAGCAGCCAATGCTTAAATCTCGAAAAATGATAGCATCATTTATTAAAAGTCATAACATAAGTGATAATAGTGAAATTTCATTGAATTGTGAATAAAAGACTAAACTAGACTAGGCGATACAGAAACTAGGGTGAGTCACACTAGTTTCTGTACCGCCTATTCTAGTTTAGTCTTCGAGGGGGTTATTTTTGTACCAGATAAAATCAAGAAAAATTTGAGATCTTTGATCTTTCAACTCTTTCCGTGGTAAATTTTTCCATCCAGTAAATACGACATAGTTACATAACATACCTCCAAATTCCGTCAAATTATATATTCATTGGTTTTGAATGCCAAATGTTGTGCGCAGTTATGTAATTTTCGGGCATATATGTAATTTCTGCGCACATATGTAATTATTTTGCGCATCAGATATGTAATTATCTTGCGCAGATATGTGGTTTTCGAGCTGCGCAGTTATGTAATTGGTGTGCGGTTTTATAATTACATTTTTGTGAATTTCAGTCATAATATGTGAAATCTGAAAAGAAAATTTCATCTCAGATGGACTTAGTTTTTTTATGAAAGTTTCAGGAGACCCGTTATATATCACTAAATATTTAACGTCCATTTAACATCCAGTTAACGTCTTTGTCATGCTAGTTACTGATATCCATTGAATTGTCAAATGAAATTTAGCACCATAGACCTTAGTGCATATCACACCCTTTGAAAATGGCAACGTCAATTTAAAATCCATTTAACGTCTTTTTCATGATAGTTTCTGATTAAGAAAGGGTTTTTAAATGAAATCCAGCTAAATAGACCTTTTGCATATACCACGACCCTTTGAAAATGGCAATGTTCATTTAACATCCATTTCACGTCTTTTTCGGGATAGTTACTGATGAGTATTTCACTTCTAGGTTATTTAGATGTATTTTCAAATAAAGTTTCACACAAGAGATCGAAGGTATATACATATACCTTTTTTGAAACATACAATTTAATACACCCATGTGTTACTCAACGAGTACAAGGAAGGTTTTTTACGTTTTTTTAAAACAGCATGAACTTTTTCCATATAATTATAGCTATTTTTGTGCTTAAATGAAGCGTATCTATATACGGATGAAGAATGTGCCCTGTCAGATGGTACAAAATGCTTAGAACTCGAAAAATTAAAGAAAAACCTTAACACATCCGCCATTTTTGATGACGTCGTAGGTAGAAAAACTTGAATATCTGGAAGTATAAATATGCTACGGGTCTCAAATTTGGAGTAAATATGGCTTTTAAATAAGTTAATCTTTTAAACCTGAAAGCATTTAAATGTTTGCAGATGTCAGCATTTTTTAGACGAAAATGCTTTTTTTGCAATTTTTGCTGACGTCATAATCTTTTTGAATTTTATTTAGAATTTTCCAATTCTCCTTATTGATACCGAACTTTGGTATAAATTTGAAGAACATACCATTTAGCTTCTTAAAGATATTCAAATTTTTCTACCCACGATGTCATCAAAATGGCGGATTTTTTAAGGTTTTTCCTTAATTTTTCAAGGTCTAAGCCTTTTGTATCATCTGACAGGACACATTCTTCATCCCTGCATAGATACGCTTCGTTTAAGCACAAAAATAGCGATAGTTATATGGAAAAAGTGCATGCTGTTTTGAAAAAACGTAAAAAACCTTCCTTGTGCTCGTTGAGTACTAATCTCCGGGCAGATCATCCGAACGCTACACAGGGTTTCGCTAAGAGAGGATCTGCGGATATTAGGCAAATTCGTTTGTGATTTTTATCCGTTCCGTCGGGTGAACATTAAATTAGATTCCTGTACGAAACCCACATACCGAAAGGTAAAAATCCTCGTGCTGTGTTGAGTTTGGTACATGCAAATACAAAATGGCGCCTGTTTGCACGCTTCTTTTTTGTGTGTTGATGGCTTTTTTGGCGTTGGTTTGCTTCTTTTTTTTTTAGACTTTTTAGTTAATGAAAGATAAGTTTTATAATTACTGTTTTTGCGGAACCTGCGTTTGAGCGCGCGCAGCGCGCTCAAATGCGCATTCCGCATCCTTTAGCTTATCTGTTACTCGATGTAGAAATTTTCTTCCGACACGCTAAAGCTCTGAAGGTCGGGAAAATTTTAACATCTGGAACCTTTGGGTTACCATTTTTCTGTAAGATTTCTCAGGCAGCAGAGATTTTCATGCTAAATCAGTCGGCTGCAACCGATAGTCAAGCAAAAAGTGTAAGGACAGCTAGACACGACTGTGATGCGGTACATCAAACGATGAATACTATAGGTCTCCGATGGTGATATTGGCCCGCTCCTTCAGAGCTTTAGCGTGGGCGGCCGCCAATACACCATCGGAAAAACAGATAATCCTTTGGCAAGATCTGCGTACGTACCGGGAGGTAAATTTGTATATGTTCAAGAAATGCTACGGATTTGGCTCACGAAAAAAACAATGAGCAAATCACAGGGCCGGCGAAACCGGGGGGGCTAGGGGGGCTATAGCCCCCCCCATTTTTTTGCAAAAAAAAAAGAGTGAGAGAGAGAAAGAGAGGGTGAGAGAAAAAAGACTTGGCTACGTTCAACAATGAACCCAAAACGGTTTAACAATCTTTCTTTGCTCCATATCCATAAAAAATCTAACGGATAAACTTTATTTAGATGAAGTTGGTAGAGAGTTTGTGTCGACTCGAGAGCGTCGTTTTATAGTAGGGGGAAAATTTGTTCGTTTTTTTTTAGGTCACTCGACTTTTTTAGTCAAAGCACTTGTTATACATTTTTGGAAAGCTAAGGGGTAGGGGAATCAAAATAACTTGGTGCCAATTTTTTTTCGGACACTTTGGTCTGATTTTCGGACAAATACGACGGTCTCAGGCAAAAATCATAGGGTGAAAAATTAATGAAAATTTTAGCTTCAGAAAACGGAGACCTGTTGTATATTTTTGGAAAGCTCTCAAAAAATTTAAGATTAGTGATATATTGCGAGTATAGGTGATTTCTTTACCTAACATATTAATCCTTAAAAACAGTGTTTTCAGTGTTTTTTTCTGCCAGAAACATCTGTTTTGTCCAGTTTTTTGCGCTTTCGGGAGCTCAATATCACGAGTTAGGTACTGAAATCACCCAACGATGTAAAAATAATAGATAACCAACTACCTCTAGAAGGCACTTCTCCCAAGAGAGCAACCATTGTTTTCCTATTGAAATGAGCAACTCCTTTAAATAGCTCTGTGTGCAGTGCGTGTTATGCTTTTAGCTAGATTTTGACACACTTTTTGACATCCACTGAATTGATAGAAAATTTGAATTGTTATTTACTGCAAATTTTGGAATTTTTTTCAATAGATAAAGGTACCAATCTTTAGACAAATTGACTACGGATCGGCCTGCTGACCACTTAATCTTCATCTGGATAAATAAAACGCTCATAAAATGATGTTATCTGAAAAATATATGTGTGATTTGAAGTGCGATATCTCACGAATGAAAAGTGCATGAAGGTTGCCTGATACAAAATAACAGATGAATGTTTATAGAACAATATATCTAATTAAAAAATTCCTTCTGTGAAGCTGCCTATAGGAAAATACAATTTTTCTAACCCAAATTTTGGAAAAATATACATCACGTGATCGATTCTGTCCAATAGAAGGTTGCAAATGAAGCAAGTTTTTATTTAATTGCACTTTTTACGATGCAAAATGTCATTAATATTTTTACAACCATAACACGGATGTTTTTTGAGAATCAAGGCAAGTTGGTTATCTATTATTTTTACATCGTTGAATCACCTATACTCGCAATATATCACTAATCTTAATATTTTGAGAGCTTTCTAAAAATATACAACAGGTCTCCGTTTTCTAAGCTAAAATTTTCATTAATTTTTCACCCTATGATTTTTGCCTGAGACGTCGTATTTGTCCGAAAATCACACCAAAGTGCCCGAAAAAAAATTGGCACCCAAGTTATTTTGATTCCTCTACCCCTTAGCTTTCCAAAAATGTATAACAAGTGCTTTGACTAAATAAATCGAGCGATTTTACAAATTTCCCCCTTACTATTAGTTACTTTTCTTAGATTTTTTCATTCCTAACTTCATAAAAATTAAATTTAGATCACTTCCAAACCAATGTAGAGTACCATAATTTCAAAAATTTCCGGCCGTCGGCCCCAACCATGGTGGGCCCTCCTTAACACTATAATCATTTAGCCCCCTCACTTTGAAAACCGATTCGCCGGCCTGAATCAGACTTTTCTTTATTTTTGAAATAAAAATTTTTTAATTATATCGAGTTTGACTATCCAATCAAGTGCGAGATGTTTGTATTTGTGTCGTTGCTGCTACTTTCACTTTTGCACACTTGCGAAACAAAAATTTACTCAGGTCTTAAAACACTCCCAATCCACTCAATTTTGCTATACTATCACCGCGTTTACCCTACCAAGCCAAACACGGTGACTCAAATTTCCTTTCCCAGCCTTCTGGACCCTACTCAGGTCTTAGAACACTCCCTAGCCACTCAATTTTGCTATGCTATCACCGCGTTTACCCTACCAAGCCAAACGCGGTGACTCAAATTTCCTTTCCCAGCCTTCTGGACCCTACTCAGGTCTTAGAACACTCCCTAGCCACTCAATTTTGCTATGCTATCACCGCGTTTACCCTACCAAGCCAAACGCGGTGACTCAAATTTCCTTTCCCAGCCTTCTGGACCCTACTCAGGTCTTAGAACACCCCCAAGCCACTCAATTTTGCTATGCTATCACCGCGTTTACCCTACCAAGCCAAACGCGGTGACTCAAATTTCCTTTCCCAGCCTTCTGGACCCTACTCAGGTCTTAGAACACCCCCAAGCCACTCAATTTTGCTATGCTATCACCGCGTTTACCCTACCAAGCCAAACACGGTGACTCAAATTTCCTTTCCAGGCCTTCTGGACCCTAGTCAGGTCTTAGAACACCCCCAAGCCACTCAATTTTGCTATGCTATCACCGCGTTTACCCTACCAAGCCAAACGCGGTGACTCAAATTTCCTTTCCCAGCCTTCTGGACCCTACTCAGGTCTTAGAACACTCCCTGGCCACTCAATTTTGCTATGCTATCACCGCGTTTACCCTACCAAGCCAAACGCGGTGACTCAAATTTCCTTTCCAGGCCTTCTGGACCCTAGTCAGGTCTTAGAACACCCCCAAGCCACTCAATTTTGCTATGCTATCACCGCGTTTACCCTACCAAGCCAAACGCGGTGACTCAAATTTCCTTTCCCAGCCTTCTGGACCCTACTCAGGTCTTAGAACACTCCCTGGCCACTCAATTTTGCTATGCTATCACCGCGTTTACCCTACCAAGCCAAACGCGGTGACTCAAATTTCCTTTCCAGGCCTTCTGGACCCTAGTCAGGTCTTAGAACACCCCAAGCCACTCAATTTTGCTATGCTATCACCGCGTTTACCCTACCAAGCCAAACGCGGTGACTCAAATTTCCTTTCCCAGCCTTCTGGACCCTACTCAGGTCTTAAAACACTGCAAAACACTCCCTATCCACTCAATTTTGCTATGCTATCACCGCGTTTACCCTACCAAGCCAAACGCGGTGACTCAAATTTCCTTTCCAAGCCTTCTGGACCCTGCTCAGGTCTTAGAACACTCCCTAGCCACTCAATTTTGCTATGCTATCACCGCGTTTACCCTACCAAGCCAAACGCGGTGACTCAAATTTCCTTTCCAAGCCTTCTGGACCCTACTCAGGTCTTAGAACACTCCCTGGCCACTCAATTTTGCTATGCTATCACCGCGTTTACCCTACCAAGCCAAACGCGGTGACTCAAATTTCCTTTCCTAGGCCTTCTGAACCTACTCAGGTCTTAGAACACCCCCAAGCCACTCAATTTTGCTATGCTATCACCGCGTTTACCCTACCAAGCCAAACGCGGTGACTCAAATTTCCTTTCCAGGCCTTCTGGACCCTAGTCAGGTCTTAGAACACCCCCAAGCCACTCAATTTTGCTATGCTATCACCGCGTTTACCCTACCAAGCCAAACGCGGTGACTCAAATTTCCTTTCCCAGGCCTTCTGGACCCTACTCAGGTCTTAGAACACTCCCTAGCCACTCAATTTTGCTATGCTATCACCGTGTTTACCCTACCAAGCCAAACGCGGTGACTCAAATTTCCTTTCCCAGCCTTCTGGACCCTACTCAGGTCTTAAAACACTCCCTAGCCACTCAATTTTGCTATACTATCACCGCGTTTACCCTACCAAGCCAAACGCGGTGACTCAAATTTCCTTTCCCAGCCTTCTGGACCCTACTTAGGTCTTAGAACACTCCCTAGCCACTCAATTTTGCTATGCTATCACCGCGTTTACCCTACCAAGCCAAACGCGGTGACTCAAATTTCCTTTCCAGGCCTTCTGGACCCTAGTCAGGTCTTAGAACACCCCCAAGCCACTCAATTTTGCTATGCTATCACCGCGTTTACCCTACCAAGCCAAACGCAGTGACTCAAATTTCCTTTCCAGGCCTTCTGGACCCTAGTCAGGTCTTAGAACACCCCCAAGCCACTCAATTTTGCTATGCTATCACCGCGTTTACCCTACCAAGCCAAACGCGGTGACTCAAATTTCCTTTCCCAGCCTTCTGGACCCTACTCAGGTCTTAGAACACTCCCTGGCCACTCAATTTTGCTATGCTATCACCGCGTTTACCCTACCAAGCCAAACGCGGTGACTCAAATTTCCTTTCCCAGCCTTCTGGACCCTACTCAGGTCTTAGAACACTCCCTGGCCACTCAATTTTGCTATGCTATCACCGCATTTACCCTACCAAGCCAAACGCGGTGACTCAAATTTCCTTTCCCAGCCTTCTGGACCCTACTCAGGTCTTAGAACACTCCCTGGCCACTCAATTTTGCTATGCTATCACCGCGTTTACCCTACCAAGCCAAACGCGGTGACTCAAATTTCCTTTCCAGGCCTTCTGGACCCTAGTCAGGTCTTAGAACACCCCAAGCCACTCAATTTTGCTATGCTATCACCGCGTTTACCCTACCAAGCCAAACGCGGTGACTCAAATTTCCTTTCCCAGCCTTCTGGACCCTAGCTCAGGTCTAGAACACTCCCTGGCCACTCAATTTTGCTATGCTATCACCGCGTTTACCCTACCAAGCCAAACGCGGTGACTCAAATTTCCTTTCCAGGCCTTCTGGACCCTAGTCAGGTCTTAGAACACCCCCAAGCCACTCAATTTTGCTATGCTATCACCGCGTTTAACCCTTACCAAGCCAAAAGCGTGACTCAAATTTCCTTTCCCAGCCTTCTGGAAACCCTACTCAGGTCTTAAAACACTGCAAAACACTCCCTATCCACTCAATTTTGCTATGCTATCACCGCGTTTACCCTACCAAGCCAAACGCGGTGACTCAAATTTCCTTTCCCAGCCTTCTGGACCCTAGTTTGCAGGTCTTAGAACACCTCCCTAGCCACTCAATTTTGCTATGCTATCACCGCGTTTACCCTACCAAGCCAAACGCGGTGACTCAAATTTCCTTTCCAGGCCTTCTGGACCCTAGTCAGGTCTTAGAACACCCCCAAGCCACTCAATTTTGCTATGCTATCACCGCGTTTACCCTACCAAGCCAAACGCGGTGACTCAAATTTCCTTTCCAGGCCTTCTGGACCCTAGTCAGGTCTTAGAACACCCCCAAGCCACTCAATTTTGCTATGCTATCACCGCGTTTACCCTACCAAGCCAAACGCGGTGACTCAAATTTCCTTTCCAGGCCTTCTGGACCCTACTCAGGTCTTAGAACACTCCCTAGCCACTCAATTTTGCTATGCTATCACCGCGTTTACCCTACCAAGCCAAACGCGGTGACTCAAATTTCCTTTCCCAGCCTTCTGGACCCTACTCAGGTCTTAAAACACTCCCTAGCCACTCAATTTTGCTATACTATCACCGCGTTTACCCTACCAAGCCAAACGCAGTGACTCAAATTTCCTTTCCAGGCCTTCTGGACCCTAGTCAGGTCTTAGAACACCCCCAAGCCACTCAATTTTGCTATGCTATCACCGCGTTTACCCTACCAAGCCAAACGCGGTGACTCAAATTTCCTTTCCCAGCCTTCTGGACCCTACTCAGGTCTTAGAACACTCCCTGGCCACTCAATCTTGCTATGCTATCACCGCATTTACCCTACCAAGCCAAACGCGGTGACTCAAATTTCCTTTCCCAGCCTTCTGGACCCTACTCAGGTCTTAGAACACTCCCTAGCCACTCAATTTTGCTATGCTATCACCGCATTTACCCTACCAAGCCAAACGCGGTGACTCAAATTTCCTTTCCAGGCCTTCTGGACCCTAGTCAGGTCTTAGAACACCCCCAAAGCCACTCAATTTTGCTATGCTATCACCGCGTTTACCCTACCAAGCCAAACGCGGTGACTCAAATTTCCTTTCCAGGCCTTCTGGACCCTACTCAGGTCTTAGAACACTCCCTAGCCACTCAATTTTGCTATGCTATCACCGCGTTTACCCTACCAAGCCAAACGCGGTGACTCAAATTTCCTTTCCCAGCCTTCTGGAACCTACTCAGGTCTTAGAACACTCCCTAGCCACTCAATTTTGCTATGCTATCACCGCGTTTACCCTACCAAGCCAAACGCGGTGACTCAAATTTCCTTTCCCAGCCTTCTGGACCCTACTCAGGTCTTAGAACACTCCCTAGCCACTCAATTTTGCTATGCTATCACCGCATTCACCCTACCAAGCCAAACGCAGTGACTCAAATTTCCTTTCTCACCCTTCTGGACCCTACTCAGGTCTTAGGACACTCCCTATCCACTCAATTTGGCTATGCTATCACCGCGTTTACCCTACCAAGCCAAACGCGGTGACTCAAATTTCCTTTCCCAGCCTTCTGGACCCTACTCAGGTCTTAAAACACTCCCTAGCCACTCAACCTTGCTATGCTATCACTCCATTTACCCTACCAAGCCAAACGCGGTGACTCAAATTTCCTTTCCCAGCCTTCTGGACCCTACTCAGGTCTTAGAACACTCCCTGGCCACTCAATTTTGCTATGCTATCACCGCGTTTACCCTACCAAGCCAAACGCGGTGACTCAAATTTCCTTTCCCAGCCTTCTGGACCCTACTCAGGTCTTAGAACACTCCCTGGCCACTCAATTTTGCTATGCTATCACCGCGTTTACCCTACCAAGCCAAACGCGGTGACTCAAATTTCCTTTTCTCCCTTCTGGACCCTACTCATGTCTTAGAACACTCCCTATCCACTCAATTTGGCTATGCTATCACCGTGTTTACCTTACCAAGCCAAACGCGGTGACTCAAATTTTCTTTCCGAGCCTTCTGGACCCTACTCAGGTCTTAAAACACTCCCTATCTACTTAATTTTGCTATACTATCACGGCGTTTACCCTACCGAGCCAAATGCAGTGACTCAAATTTCCTTTCCCAGCCTTCTGGACCCTACTTAGGTCTGAGAACACTCCCTAGCCACTCAATTTTGCTATGCTATCACTGCGTTTACCCTACCAAGCCAAACGCGATGACTAAAATTTCCTTTCCCAGCCCTCTAGACCCTACTCAGGTCATAGAACACTCCCTGTCCACTCAATCTTGCTATGCTATCACCGCAATTACCCTACCAAGCCAAAGGCGATGACTCAAATTTCCTTTCCCAGCCTTCTGGACCCTACTCAGGTATTAGAACATTCCCTAGCCACTCAATTTTGCTATACTATCACCGCATTTACCCTACCAAGCCAAATGCGGTGAGCCAAATTTTCTTTCCCAGCCTTCTGGACCCTACTTAGGTCTAAGAAAACTCCATAGCCACTCAATTTTGCTATGGTATCACCGGGTTTACCCTACAAGCCAAA
>NW_027104012.1:22220-27518 GCF_902728285.1 Clytia hemisphaerica
GAGAACACTCCTTAGCCACTCAATTTTGCTATGCTATCACCGCGTTTACCCTACCAAGCCAAACGCAGTGACTCAAATTTCCTTTCCAGGCCTTCTGGACCCTAGTCAGGTCTTAGAACACTCCCTAGCCACTCAATTTTGCTATGCTATCACCGTGTTTACCCTACCAAGCCAAACGCAGTGACTCAAATTTCCTTTCCCAGCCTTCTGGACCCTACTCAGGTCTTAGAACACTCCCTAGCCCTAATTTTGCTATGCTTCACGCGTTTACCCACCAAGCCAAATGCAGTGACAAATTTCCTTTCCCAGCCTTCTGGACCTACACCAGGTCTGAGAACCCAGCTCCATTAGCTAAAATCAGCTACTCAATTTTGCTATGTTATCACTGCGTTTTACCCCTACAATGCAAACGCGGTGATTCAACTTTCCTTTCCTAGCCTTCTGGACCCTACTTAGGTCTTAGAACACTCCTTAGCCACTCAATTTTGCTTTGATATCATCGCGTTCACCCTACGAAGCCAAACGCGGTGACTCAAATTTGCTTTCTCACCCTTCTGGACCCTACTCAGGTCTTAAAACACTCCCTATCCACTCAATTTTGCTATACTATCACCGCGTTTACCCTACCAAGCCAAACGCAGTGACTGAAATTTCCTTTCTCACCCTTCTGGACCCTACTCAGGTCTGAGAACACTCCTTAGCCACTCAATTTTGCTATGCTATCACCGCGTTTACCCTAATAAGCCAAACGCAGTGACTCAAATTTCCTTTCTCAGCCTTCTGAACCCTACTCAGGTCTTAGAACACTCCTTAGCCACTCAATTTTGCTATGCTATCACCGCGTTTACCCTACCAAGCCAAACGCAGTGACTCAAATTTCCTTTCCCAGCCTTCTGGACCCTACTCAGGTCTTACAACACTCCTTAGCCACTTAATTTTGCTATGCTATCACCGCGTTTACCATACCAAGCCCAAATTTCCTTTCCGAGCCTTCTAGACCCTATTCAGGTCTTACAACACTCCTTAGCCACTTAATTTTGCTATGCTATCACTGCGTTTACCCTACCAAGCCAAACGCGGTGACTCAAATTTCCTTTCCCAGCCTTCTGGACCCTACCCAGGTCTGAGACCACTCCCTAGCCACTCCATTTTGCTATGGTATCACTGGGTTTACCCTACCAAGCCAAACGCAGTGACTGAAATTTCTTTTCCCAGCCTTCTGGAACCTACTCAGGTCTTAGAACACTCCCTAGCAACTCAATTTTGCTATGCTATCACCGCGTTTACCCTACCAAGCCAAATGCAGTGACTCAAATTTCCTTTCCCAGCCTTCTGGACCCTACACAGGTCTGAGAACACTCCCTAGCATGTCCATTTTGCTATGGTATCACTGGGTTTACCCTACCAAGCCAAACCCAGTGACTGAAATTTCCTTTCCCAGCCTTCTAGAACCTACTCAGGTCTTAAAACACTCCCTAGCTACTCAATTTTGCTATGTTATCACTGCGTTTACCCTACCAATGCAAACGCGGTGAGTCAACTTTCCTTTCCTAGCCTTCTGGACCCTACTTAGGTCTTAGAACACTCCTTAGCCACTCAATTTTGCTTTGATATCATCGCGTTCACCCTACGAAGCCAAACGCGGTGACTCAAATTTGCTTTCTCACCCTTCTGGACCCTACTCAGGTCTTAAAACACTCCCTATCCACTCAATTTTGCTATACTATCACCGCGTTTACCCTACCAAGCCAAACGCAGTGACTGAAATTTCCTTTCTCACCCTTCTGGACCCTACTCAGGTCTGAGAACACTCCTTAGCCACTCAATTTTGCTATGCTATCACCGCGTTTACCCTAATAAGCCAAACGCAGTGACTCAAATTTCCTTTCTCAGCCTTCTGAACCCTACTCAGGTCTTAGAACACTCCTTAGCCACTCAATTTTGCTATGCTATCACCGCGTTTACCCTACCAAGCCAAACGCAGTGACTCAAATTTCCTTTCCCAGCCTTCTGGACCCTACTCAGGTCTTACAACACTCCTTAGCCACTTAATTTTGCTATGCTATCACCGCGTTTACCATACCAAGCCCAAATTTCCTTTCCGAGCCTTCTAGACCCTATTCAGGTCTTACAACACTCCTTAGCCACTTAATTTTGCTATGCTATCACTGCGTTTACCCTACCAAGCCAAACGCGGTGACTCAAATTTCCTTTCCCAGCCTTCTGGACCCTACCCAGGTCTGAGACCACTCCCTAGCCACTCCATTTTGCTATGGTATCACTGGGTTTACCCTACCAAGCCAAACGCAGTGACTGAAATTTCTTTTCCCAGCCTTCTGGAACCTACTCAGGTCTTAGAACACTCCCTAGCAACTCAAATTTGCTATACTATCACCGCGTTTACCCTACCAAGCCAAATGCGGTGACTCAAATTTCCTTTCCAAGCCTTCTGGACACTACTTAGGTCTTAGAACACTCCCTAGCCACTCAATTTTGCTTTGCCATCATCGCGTTTACCCTACTAAGCCAAAACGCGGTGACTCAAATTTCCTTTCTCACCCTTCTGGACTCTACTCAGGTCTTAAAACACTCCCTATCCACTCAATTTGGCTATGCTATCACTGTGTTTACCCTACCAAGCCAAACGCGGTGACTCAAATTTTCTTTCCCAGCCTTCTGGACCCTACTCAGGTCTTAGAACACTCCCTATCCACTCAATTTTGCTATGCTATCACCGCGTTTACCCTACCAAGCCAAACGCAGTGACTCAAATTTCCTTTCCCAGCCTTCTTGACCCTACTTAGGTCTTAAAACACTCCCTAGCCACTCAATTTTGCTATGATGTCACTCCATTTACCCTACCAAGCCAAACGCGGTGATTCAAATTTCCTTTTCCATTCTTCTGGACCTTACTCAGGTCTTAGAACACTCCCTAGCCACTCAATTTAATATTTAATTTACCACACCAAACTCGATCCAATCCTTTTTTTATACTTTTTTCTATTGTCTTTAGGTGCGAAAGAAAGGCTGGGACAGTTTTAGGGTGCTAAAACGGCCAAAATAATGCCCGTACGGCATGGCGGTTATGGTCGAAAAGGTGTACTCAATTGGCGTTTTATAATACACACTCAATTCCTCCGAGCATCACATTATTTGCACTCGATTGTAAATACAATTTAGACACTAATGCAATCGGTATAGGAATCGGAATTCACCAGGGGTTAATTTTCCGGCAATCGGTAAATCATACTTGCAAAACAGCAAATAAAACGCCAGTCAGGTCAATCAAAGTTTGCAAATTTTACACAAACTCATGCTGGTAAGCTAGGAGAAGGCGTTTCCATTTACATGGAAGATACTATTCTGTTTTAGACCAAAAAAGCTTTCTGTAGCCGAGTTCCAACGAAGAAGAGAATTTGAGTTAGATGGAAACATTTGATAAACTGTTGACAAATATAAACACTAGATGAAAAGGACTTCGTTGCTACAATGAGTATTAAGAGTAAATAATACTCCCGATTTCTTCAATGTGCACTTCAGCGAATACAAAAGTAACCATGGTAATCATCCAGAATCTTAGATGAAGCCGTACCAATCAAATCATAAGTTGGGAGTGTAAAAAAGATTCCATGAAGAAGTTGTCAGAACATTTACCACATACCAAAACTTTCTGATATCAACGTACGTTCTTCAGTAGAGTTTTCCCATTAAAAAATGAACCCACTAGAAAAGGCTAAAGTGTTTGGCTCGCTTCGCTCGTAATCTATACTTCACTATATTTTCTGCATCTAGCCCGACTTCTATGTCAATATCCACCTTTTTTAGTTAGGGGTTCGTTGTCATTAATTGATTTTTAGACCGTTCTTTGAACATATAAAAATCGTCTTAAAAAAATACAAGAAAGTGTATTGTTTGATTTTTCTTCGAAAATACAAAAAAAATATTCTTTATTTAATTTTCCTTGGAAAATACCAAAATTTTTCCATATAATTTTCCTTGGGAAGTACTGGAAAATGTTTGAATTAATGTTCTATTTAATATAGTGCTCGAAATACCTTAAGGGATGAACTTATTTTGGCGGGAATTAATTTTGGCCAAATTTAGTTCCCGCCAAAATAATTTCCCTTAAGGTATGACTTTCAGTCATCTAGTTTCGCAAGTTATGTTATTGAGTTCAGAACCATATTTTGTATAATCTGAAAGTACAATCAACTGGCTTTGCAAAAAGTATCTACTTTTGCAACTTACACTTGGAGTTTCGATGAAACGATAAAATAAAGTGCTTTTAAAACCATTATTCAAAAGTAGACTATACAATCAAGGATGTAGGTTATTTATTATTGACTTCACCTTCCCCTCTTTTAGATTGACGATCAAGTATTGTAATTATCACCTATCACAGTACAAACACCGTGATTCTATCGCATCTCTTCGTACCGTGAATAGCACAGGTCAAAATCATATATTGACGCTGTGCCGACGAATCGAAATTCTATTCAGCGCGCAATCAACGAAGACAAAAGTAACCATGACGACCATCCAAGATCTTGGATGAGGTTCAAAGTTGATATTTTTATTCCCGTCGTTGAAAACACAACTTTCAAAAAGTCATCAATGCTTTGTAAAAAGAGTCAGTGATAGAGAATCATAACATAAAGTCAGTCTATTATTTCGACTCAATTAAAGTGACATTTCCATAATTAAAAGTTTAGTAATTACTGTTATACATTTGGGGATCATGTAAAAGATTTCTTTCGAAATAAACTCATTTCAATTACACTTGGAGGTTTCTGGGGAATTCGTAAATAGTAAACTGCATACTGATACAGTCTGCTAGACATTAATATGGTAATATTTGCTCTTCATCTTTGATTTTTTCTACAGTGATTAGATTGACACATGCGCGATAAAATTTCTATTCTTTGCTTCAGAGGTTAATATATTTTTTGAAAACTTAACCTCTGATACTCAGGGTAATCTCTTCGTGGAGAGATACAAATTCGAAAATTCCTTTAAATTTAGAAGACCAATTTTCCTTCCAAAATATCAAAGTTAGTTTTTCTTACCAAAATATTAAATAACTTTCCTTCGAAAATACGAGGTCCTGATTTGTCCTTTGAAGCATAGTCAACTCGAACTTACTTATTCAAAGCTCCATTAACCTTTCTATAGATCGAACTAAAAATCGATCTCCTCAGCTGGGAATCCGTAAAAATAATCTTCGTAATCTTTGAAGATCGAATTGCGGAGATTCAACTTCAAAAAGGAAATTTTCTTCCTAGAATACAGAGAACGATA
>NW_027104012.1:32996-56674 GCF_902728285.1 Clytia hemisphaerica
CAGGCCTTCTGGACCCTAGTCAGGTCTTAGAACACCCCCAAGCCACTCAATTTTGCTATGCTATCACCGCGTTTACCCTACCAAGCCAAACGCGGTGACTCAAATTTCCTTTCCAGGCCTTCTGGACCCTAGTCAGGTCTTAGAACACCCCCAAGCCACTCAATTTTGCTATGCTATCACCGCGTTTACCCTACCAAGCCAAAACGCGGTGACTCAAATTTCCTTTCCAGGCCTTCTGGACCCTAGTCAGGTCTTAGAACACCCCCAAGCCACTCAATTTTGCTATGCTATCACCGCGTTTACCCTACCAAGCCAAACGCGGTGACTCAAATTTCCTTTCCAGGCCTTCTGGACCCTAGTCAGGTCTTAGAACACCCCCAAGCCACTCAATTTTGCTATGCTATCACCGCGTTTACCCTACCAAGCCAAACGCGGTGACTCAAATTTCCTTTCCAGGCCTTCTGGACCCTAGTCAGGTCTTAGAACACCCCCAAGCCACTCAATTTTGCTATGCTATCACCGCGTTTACCCTACCAAGCCAAACGCGGTGACTCAAATTTCCTTTCCAGGCCTTCTGGACCCTAGTCAGGTCTTAGAACACCCCCAAGCCACTCAATTTTGCTATGCTATCACCGCGTTTACCCTACCAAGCCAAACGCGGTGACTCAAATTTCCTTTCCAGGCCTTCTGGACCCTAGTCAGGTCTTAGAACACCCCCAAGCCACTCAATTTTGCTATGCTATCACCGCGTTTACCCTACCAAGCCAAACGCGGTGACTCAAATTTCCTTTCCAGGCCTTCTGGACCCTAGTCAGGTCTTAGAACACCCCCAAGCCACTCAATTTTGCTATGCTATCACCGCGTTTACCCTACCAAGCCAAACGCGGTGACTCAAATTTCCTTTCCAGGCCTTCTGGACCCTAGTCAGGTCTTAGAACACCCCCAAGCCACTCAATTTTGCTATGCTATCACCGCGTTTACCCTACCAAGCCAAACGCGGTGACTCAAATTTCCTTTCCAGGCCTTCTGGACCCTAGTCAGGTCTTAGAACACCCCCAAGCCACTCAATTTTGCTATGCTATCACCGCGTTTACCCTACCAAGCCAAACGCGGTGACTCAAATTTCCTTTCCAGGCCTTCTGGACCCTAGTCAGGTCTTAGAACACCCCCCAAGCCACTCAATTTTGCTATGCTATCACCGCGTTTACCCTACCAAGCCAAACGCGGTGACTCAAATTTCCTTTCCAGGCCTTCTGGACCCTAGTCAGGTCTTAGAACACCCCCAAGCCACTCAATTTTGCTATGCTATCACCGCGTTTACCCTACCAAGCCAAACGCGGTGACTCAAATTTCCTTTCCAGGCCTTCTGGACCCTAGTCAGGTCTTAGAACACCCCCAAGCCACTCAATTTTGCTATGCTATCACCGCGTTTACCCTACCAAGCCAAACGCGGTGACTCAAATTTCCTTTCCAGGCCTTCTGGACCCTAGTCAGGTCTTAGAACACCCCCAAGCCACTCAATTTTGCTATGCTATCACCGCGTTTACCCTACCAAGCCAAACGCGGTGACTCAAATTTCCTTTCCAGGCCTTCTGGACCCTAGTCAGGTCTTAGAACACCCCCAAGCCACTCAATTTTGCTATGCTATCACCGCGTTTACCCTACCAAGCCAAACGCGGTGACTCAAATTTCCTTTCCAGGCCTTCTGGACCCTAGTCAGGTCTTAGAACACCCCCAAGCCACTCAATTTTGCTATGCTATCACCGCGTTTACCCTACCAAGCCAAACGCGGTGACTCAAATTTCCTTTCCAGGCCTTCTGGACCCTAGTCAGGTCTTAGAACACCCCCAAGCCACTCAATTTTGCTATGCTATCACCGCGTTTACCCTACCAAGCCAAACGCGCGGTGACTCAAATTTCCTTTCCAGGCCTTCTGGACCCTAGTCAGGTCTTAGAACACCCCCAAGCCACTCAATTTTGCTATGCTATCACCGCGTTTACCCTACCAAGCCAAACGCGGTGACTCAAATTTCCTTTCCAGGCCTTCTGGACCCTAGTCAGGTCTTAGAACACCCCCAAGCCACTCAATTTTGCTATGCTATCACCGCGTTTACCCTACCAAGCCAAACGCGGTGACTCAAATTTCCTTTCCAGGCCTTCTGGACCCTAGTCAGGTCTTAGAAACACCCCCCAAGCCACTCAATTTTGCTATGCTATCACCGCGTTTACCCTACCAAGCCAAACGCGGTGACTCAAATTTCCTTTCCAGGCCTTCTGGACCCTAGTCAGGTCTTAGAACACCCCCAAGCCACTCAATTTTGCTATGCTATCACCGCGTTTACCCTACCAAGCCAAACGCGGTGACTCAAATTTCCTTTCCAGGCCTTCTGGACCCTAGTCAGGTCTTAGAACACCCCCAAGCCACTCAATTTTGCTATGCTATCACCGCGTTTACCCTACCAAGCCAAACGCGGTGACTCAAATTTCCTTTCCAGGCCTTCTGGACCCTAGTCAGGTCTTAGAACACCCCCAAGCCACTCAATTTTGCTATGCTATCACCGCGTTTACCCTACCAAGCCAAACGCGGTGACTCAAATTTCCTTTCCAGGCCTTCTGGACCCTAGTCAGGTCTTAGAACACCCCCAAGCCACTCAATTTTGCTATGCTATCACCGCGTTTACCCTACCAAGCCAAACGCGGTGACTCAAATTTCCTTTCCAGGCCTTCTGGACCCTAGTCAGGTCTTAGAACACCCCCAAGCCACTCAATTTTGCTATGCTATCACCGCGTTTACCCTACCAAGCCAAACGCGGTGACTCAAATTTCCTTTCCAGGCCTTCTGGACCCTAGTCAGGTCTTAGAAACACCCCAAGCCACTCAATTTTGCTATGCTATCACCGCGTTTACCCTACCAAGCCAAACGCGGTGACTCAAATTTCCTTTCCAGGCCTTCTGGACCCTAGTCAGGTCTTAGAACACCCCCAAGCCACTCAATTTTGCTATGCTATCACCGCGTTTACCCTACCAAGCCAAACGCGGTGACTCAAATTTCCTTTCCAGGCCTTCTGGACCCTAGTCAGGTCTTAGAACACCCCCAAGCCACTCAATTTTGCTATGCTATCACCGCGTTTACCCTACCAAGCCAAACGCGCGGTGACTCAAATTTCCTTTCCAGGCCTTCTGGACCCTAGTCAGGTCTTAGAACACCCCCAAGCCACTCAATTTTGCTATGCTATCACCGCGTTTACCCTACCAAGCCAAACGCGGTGACTCAAATTTCCTTTCCAGGCCTTCTGGACCCTAGTCAGGTCTTAGAACACCCCCAAGCCACTCAATTTTGCTATGCTATCACCGCGTTTACCCTACCAAGCCAAACGCGGTGACTCAAATTTCCTTTCCAGGCCTTCTGGACCCTAGTCAGGTCTTAGAACACCCCCAAGCCACTCAATTTTGCTATGCTATCACCGCGTTTACCCTACCAAGCCAAACGCGGTGACTCAAATTTCCTTTCCAGGCCTTCTGGACCCTAGTCAGGTCTTAGAACACCCCCAAGCCACTCAATTTTGCTATGCTATCACCGCGTTTACCCTACCAAGCCAAACGCGGTGACTCAAATTTCCTTTCCAGGCCTTCTGGACCCTAGTCAGGTCTTAGAACACCCCCAAGCCACTCAATTTTGCTATGCTATCACCGCGTTTACCCTACCAAGCCAAACGCGGTGACTCAAATTTCCTTTCCAGGCCTTCTGGACCCTAGTCAGGTCTTAGAACACCCCCAAGCCACTCAATTTTGCTATGCTATCACCGCGTTTACCCTACCAAGCCAAACGCGGTGACTCAAATTTCCTTTCCAGGCCTTCTGGACCCTAGTCAGGTCTTAGAACACCCCCAAGCCACTCAATTTTGCTATGCTATCACCGCGTTTACCCTACCAAGCCAAACGCGGTGACTCAAATTTCCTTTCCAGGCCTTCTGGACCCTAGTCAGGTCTTAGAACACCCCCAAGCCACTCAATTTTGCTATGCTATCACCGCGTTTACCCTACCAAGCCAAACGCGGTGACTCAAATTTCCTTTCCAGGCCTTCTGGACCCTAGTCAGGTCTTAGAACACCCCCAAGCCACTCAATTTTGCTATGCTATCACCGCGTTTACCCTACCAAGCCAAACGCGGTGACTCAAATTTCCTTTCCAGGCCTTCTGGACCCTAGTCAGGTCTTAGAACACCCCCAAGCCACTCAATTTTGCTATGCTATCACCGCGTTTACCCTACCAAGCCAAACGCGGTGACTCAAATTTCCTTTCCAGGCCTTCTGGACCCTAGTCAGGTCTTAGAACACCCCCAAGCCACTCAATTTTGCTATGCTATCACCGCGTTTACCCTACCAAGCCAAACGCGGTGACTCAAATTTCCTTTCCAGGCCTTCTGGACCCTAGTCAGGTCTTAGAACACCCCCAAGCCACTCAATTTTGCTATGCTATCACCGCGTTTACCCTACCAAGCCAAACGCGGTGACTCAAATTTCCTTTCCAGGCCTTCTGGACCCTAGTCAGGTCTTAGAACACCCCCCCAAGCCACTCAATTTTGCTATGCTATCACCGCGTTTACCCTACCAAGCCAAAACGCGGTGACTCAAATTTCCTTTCCAGGCCTTCTGGACCCTAGTCAGGTCTTAGAACACCCCCAAGCCACTCAATTTTGCTATGCTATCACCGCGTTTACCCTACCAAGCCAAACGCGGTGACTCAAATTTCCTTTCCAGGCCTTCTGGACCCTAGTCAGGTCTTAGAACACCCCCAAGCCACTCAATTTTGCTATGCTATCACCGCGTTTACCCTACCAAGCCAAACGCGGTGACTCAAATTTCCTTTCCAGGCCTTCTGGACCCTAGTCAGGTCTTAGAACACCCCCCAAGCCACTCAATTTTGCTATGCTATCACCGCGTTTACCCTACCAAGCCAAACGCGGTGACTCAAATTTCCTTTCCAGGCCTTCTGGACCCTAGTCAGGTCTTAGAACACCCCCCCAAGCCACTCAATTTTGCTATGCTATCACCGCGTTTACCCTACCAAGCCAAACGCGGTGACTCAAATTTCCTTTCCAGGCCTTCTGGACCCTAGTCAGGTCTTAGAACACCCCCAAGCCACTCAATTTTGCTATGCTATCACCGCGTTTACCCTACCAAGCCAAACGCGGTGACTCAAATTTCCTTTCCAGGCCTTCTGGACCCTAGTCAGGTCTTAGAACACCCCCCAAGCCACTCAATTTTGCTATGCTATCACCGCGTTTACCCTACCAAGCCAAACGCGGTGACTCAAATTTCCTTTCCAGGCCTTCTGGACCCTAGTCAGGTCTTAGAACACCCCCCCAAGCCACTCAATTTTGCTATGCTATCACCGCGTTTACCCTACCAAGCCAAACGCGGTGACTCAAATTTCCTTTCCAGGCCTTCTGGACCCTAGTCAGGTCTTAGAACACCCCCAAGCCACTCAATTTTGCTATGCTATCACCGCGTTTACCCTACCAAGCCAAACGCGCGGTGACTCAAATTTCCTTTCCAGGCCTTCTGGACCCTAGTCAGGTCTTAGAACACCCCCAAGCCACTCAATTTTGCTATGCTATCACCGCGTTTACCCTACCAAGCCAAACGCGGTGACTCAAATTTCCTTTCCAGGCCTTCTGGACCCTAGTCAGGTCTTAGAACACCCCCCAAGCCACTCAATTTTGCTATGCTATCACCGCGTTTACCCTACCAAGCCAAACGCGGTGACTCAAATTTCCTTTCCAGGCCTTCTGGACCCTAGTCAGGTCTTAGAACACCCCCAAGCCACTCAATTTTGCTATGCTATCACCGCGTTTACCCTACCAAGCCAAACGCGGTGACTCAAATTTCCTTTCCAGGCCTTCTGGACCCTAGTCAGGTCTTAGAACACCCCCCAAGCCAAGCTATCACCACTCAAATTTTTTTTCTGGACCCTAGTCAGGTCTTAGAACACCCCCAAGCCACTCAATTTTGCTATGCTATCACCGCGTTTACCCTACCAAGCCAAACGCGGTGACTCAAATTTCCTTTCCAGGCCTTCTGGACCCTAGTCAGGTCTTAGAACACCCCCAAGCCACTCAATTTTGCTATGCTATCACCGCGTTTACCCTACCAAGCCAAACGCGGTGACTCAAATTTCCTTTCCAGGCCTTCTGGACCCTAGTCAGGTCTTAGAACACCCCCAAGCCACTCAATTTTGCTATGCTATCACCGCGTTTACCCTACCAAGCCAAACGCGGTGACTCAAATTTCCTTTCCAGGCCTTCTGGACCCTAGTCAGGTCTTAGAACACCCCCAAGCCACTCAATTTTGCTATGCT
The DNA here is from genome assembly GCF_902728285.1 of Clytia hemisphaerica. Classification (NCBI taxonomy): domain Eukaryota; kingdom Metazoa; phylum Cnidaria; class Hydrozoa; order Leptothecata; family Clytiidae; genus Clytia; species Clytia hemisphaerica. The sequence continues at coordinate 39,357 of NW_027104012.1, forward strand.
ATCATAGGTTAACTAGAAGGCCAATTGTTTCGAACATTGCCATTGTTGAAACACCTCCAAGTTCATTAGCTGAGTGATGGCGTTATTTATAACTTCAACATTATTTTTCTTTAACTTTTAATAACGCGGCGATAAACGCCTATATAAATCGTTCTGAATGTAGATGTATGATATTTACTTGTGGTTGTGTTCCTTACAGGAGAATAAGAAACAATATTTGGACTCATCCCTTGACATGTTCATTCTATTTTTATATTGGACAATGTTCGAAGAAAACTTATATTTTTATTGTGGAATTAAATCAGATTGACGATCTGTAGAAGAGAATGGTCCTCATGAAAAAGAACTTGAGAGTGGTATGAATTTAGAATTTGAACTTAAAACCCAGATAGAAGTGTTAGAAATTCTTCTTTAGTAGACAGACTAGCCTTCCCACTTCTATTCCATCCTAGGATGTTGCTCCGATTGCTCAAGTTTCCGATATTGAAATTTTGACTGCAAGTTTTCAAAAAACAGTGATTTGCTTATATGCTTCAAATTTAAAAATTTGACAGTAATCCTAACGACTTTCAAACTTTACTCGAATGCTTTGAAGAAACAAACGATAAAAACAAAGGATTAGCTGATTTGCCAAAGAGTTATTGTTGAATTATTCGTTGAGACAAATAACGGATTGGTCAGAGTTGAAGCTTTCGTTTCAAAAATAAGCTATCCTGTTAAAGACCAGTTGACAGAGAATGCTCACAATAGATATGAACACTTGAAAGATTTACAGCTTGCATAAAATAATGAATCAAAATTTGTGAATGTTGACATTCTTATCGGAACAAACTTTTACTGGAGCTTCATTGACAGGAGAGTAGTAAAGAGGAGGCTATGTGAACCTGTCACTATTTTTTCTAATTTGGGTTTTATTTTGAACAGGGTCGTACATAACAGGGGATAAGGCTGAGGTTGACAACTGCTTTTCTTTTCTACCCAGCACTCAAACGAATATTAACTGGTACATTCTTTCAAAAGTGTTTCTTTCAAACAAAAACAAGGAAACAAAGATCAGGATATCCAGTGAAAAGGCCATTTCGGTTAGAAGCAACCAATATGGACAATGGTATGTAATCCAGCTCAGATTTACTTGAACGAATCTAAATTAACTGAAGCATTCTTCCAATAAGTGTTTCGTTCAAATAAAAACAAGTAAACAAAGATCAGGATGAATTATATTAAAGTGATCGTATTGGTTAGACGCAACCAATATGGACACTTGCATGTCATCCATGTCACAGAAACTTCCATGAATGTAAATAACATGAATAGGTTCTTCCCAGAAGTTTTTTTTTTTATTTCCCATAATAAAAAGGTAAACAACGATAAGGATATAATCAAATGGAATTACCATATCGGTTAGACGTAACCAATATTGACATTGGTATGTCATCCAGGTCTAATTGACTTGAATGAATGTATATTAGTCTTTCAATTAACAATAATTAAACAAAGATCAGGATGAATAATAGCGAAATGACAATATCGGTTAGACGCAACCAATATGGTCACTGGTATGTCATTTAGCTTCGAGTGAATTTGATTGAATGTGAATTAACTGAAACTTCTTTCAAGAATTATTTCCAGGAAATAAAGAAAAATGAACAAAGTTCAGATAAAATATAGTAAAATCTAGTCACCACATTTGGCTTTGTCGGGTAAATGCAGTGATCAAGTAGCAAATAGGAAGTGAACTAAGGCCTGAACTAGGGTTGAAAAGGCTTCACAAATGAATTTGGTCACATTGTTTGGCTTGGTAGGGTAAACGTCCTGAGCTAATAGCAAAAGTGAGTTATTAAGAAGTGTTCTAAAAACGAAAAGATTTATTACTCTTTGATGAATCTACCATTCAATTTGAAACATTGCTAATATTTTTATCTAATTCAGAAAATTTAAGGCATTAGGGCAAATTGTTAACTAGCCCCTTCCTCTTTCCAAAACATTCCTTGCAGAAAAAAACGAATAAATAGTCCAAAAACTGATATTTAAACATCAAAAGACTAGATAAAGACGAAAGGAAAACAATGAACAAACCATTCATACATCTTTGATAGATCCACCATTCCATTCAACTTAAAACATTCCGGATATTTTTATCAAACTCAAAAAATCATAAAGAATTAAAACCAAATCGTTTTCCTAGCCCCTAATCGAAACATCCCTTGCGGAAAAAAATGATGAATAATTCAAAAAGAGACACGTAAACATCAAAGGAATAAGTTAAGACTGAACAAATATAATGATTGAAAAGATTTATACCTCTCTGATGAAACAACAATTACATTCAAATTGCTAACTAATTCTAACCACCTTCCAAAACATTCACTGCAGTAAAAACGAAAAAATAGTCAAAAATTGATGTGTAAACACCAAAACACTAGATAAAGATGGGAGGAAATAAATAAATAAAAAGATTCATGCCTCATCGATGTATCCACCATTCCATTCAACTTATAACCATCTTGATATTTTTAACAAACTCTAAAATTCATAATGAATTGAAACCAAATCGTTAACCCCAATTCCCTTCCGAAACATCCTTTAGAGACAAAACGATGAAACAGAAACAAACAAGCAAGATCATAAGTCTAAATTCAGATAAAAGAAAATATTCATACCTCCCTGATGAATCAACCATGCCATTCAATTTGAATCATTCCAAGTCCAAAAATAGACGAACAAAGATAATAAGGTTAAAATCAGATTGAACAAATAATAATTAACAAAAAGATTCATACCTATTTCATGAATCCACCATTCCATTCAATTTGCAGCATTTCTAATATTTTTATCTAACTCTAAAAAAACTTTAAGTAAAATGGTCAACTAATTCTAATCACCTTCCGAAACATCCCTTGCAGACAAAAAGGCTTATAAGTTTAAAAACAGGCATGCAAAAATCATAAGGTTAAAACCAAAGAGAACAAAAAATAATGAAGAAAAAGATTAATACCTCTTTATTGAATCCACCACTCCATTTGAATCATTCCTAATATTTTTATCTAACTCTAAAATTTTCAGATATTAAGGCAAATTGTTAGCTAGCCCCTTCCTCTTTCCAAAAGTACTCTTGCAGTAAAAGCAAATATTATAAATATTTAAAAAATTGAATGTAAACACCAAAAGACTAGATGAAGACGGAAGGAAATAAATGAACAAAAAGATTCATGCCTCTTTGACGAATCCACCATTCCATTCAACTTATAACATTTCTAATATTTCTATCAAAATGTAATAATCATAAAGAAACATCCCTTACAGACAAAAAGAAAAGATAAGTCTAAAAACAAACAGACAAAGATTATAAGGCTAAAATCAGATAGAACAAAAAATAATGAACGAGAAGATTCATACCTTTTTGATGAATCCACCATTCCATTCAATTTGAATCATTCGTAATATTTTCAATCTAATTCAAAGAATTTAAAACATTAAGGCAAATTGTTAACTAGGCCTTTCCTCTTTTCATATCATCCCTTGCAGTAAAACCGAAGAGATAGTCCAAAAATTGAAGTGTAAACACAAAAAAACTAGATAAAGATGGCAGGAAATAAACAAACTAAAAGATTCATACCACTTTGATGAATCCACCATTCCATACAACTTATAATATTCCTAATATTTTTATCAAACTTTAAAAATCATAAAGAATTAAAACTAAATCGTTAATTTTCACCCCTTCTGGAAACATCCCTTACAGACAAAAAGGATTATAAGTGCAGAAACAGACAAGCAAATATTATAAGGCTAAAATCAGATTGAACAAATGATAATAAACGAAAAAATTCATACTACTTTCATGAGTCCACCATTCCATTCAATTTGCATAACTTCTAATATTTTTATCTAATTCTCAATTTTAAAGCATTAAGGAAAACTGTTACCTAGCCACTTTATCTTTCCACATCATCCCTTGAAGTGACAGGGAATAGATAGTCCAAAAATTGATGTGTAAACACCAAAAGACTAGATAAATATTAAAGGAAATAAATGAACTAAAAGATTCATACCTCTTTAATGAATGCACCGTTTGATTCAACTTATAACATTCGCAATATTTTCATCAAACTCTAAAAATCATGAAAAGTTAAAACCAAATCGTTAACCCTAACTCCCTCTGGAAACATCCCTTACAGACAGTAAGGATGATAAAGTTCAAAAACAAACAAACAAAGGTTATAATGTTAAAATCAGATTGAACAAATAATAATGAACGAAAAGATTCATACCTATTTAATGAAACCACCAATTTGCAACATTTCTAATATTATTATTTAACTCTAAAATTAAGAAACTTTAAGGCAAATTGTTAACTAACTCGAACCACCTTCCGAAACATCCCTTACAGACAAAAAAGATGATACGTCCAGAAACAGACAAGCAAAAATTGTAAGGCTAAAATCAGATTGAACAAATAATAACGAAAGAAAATATTCATACCTCTTCCATGAATCCACAATTCCATTCAATTTGCATAATTTCTAATATTTTTATCTAATTATGAACTTTTAAGACATTAAAGCAAATTGTTAACTAATTCTAAACACCTTCCAAAACATCCCTTCCAGGAAAAGTTAATAAATACTCTGAAAATTGATGTGTAAACATCAAAAAACTTGATAAAAATGGAAGGAAATAAATGAACAAAAAGATTCTTACCTCTTTGATGAATACACCATTCCATTCAACTTATCACATTTCTAATATTTTTCTCAAACTCTAAAATTCATGAAGAATTAAACCCAAATCATTAACCGAAATTCCCTCCTGAAACACCTCTTACAGACAAAAAGGATGATAACTCCTCTTTGATGCATCCACCATTCCATTCAACCACATTCCTATTATTTTCATTACATTTTAAAATTCATAAAGAGTTAAAACCAAATTGTTAACCCCAATCCCCTCCTTAAACATCCCATACAGAAAATAAGGAGGAAAAGTCCTAAAACAGACACGTAAATATCAGAAGGCTAAAATTAGATAGAACAAATAATCATGAACGAAAAGATACATACCTCTTTCATGAATCCACCATTCCATTCAATTTGCAACATTTCTAATATTTTTATCTAAGTCTAAAAATAAAAAAGTGTAATGCAAATTGTTAACTAATTTTAACTACCTTTCGAAACGTCTCTTGCAGTAAAAGTGAACAAATAGTCCAATAATTGATTTGTAAACACCAAAAGACTAGATAAAGATTAAAGGAAATAAATGAACTAAATAATTTCTAATATTTTTATCTAATTATAAACTTTTAAGACATTAAAACTGTTAACTAATTCTAACCACCTAACCAGTCTAAAAATTGATGTGTAAATATCAAAAAACTATATAAAAATGGAAGGAAATAAATGAACAAAAGGATTTATACCTCTTTGATGAATCCACCATTCACTTCAACTTAAAACATTACTAATAATTCTATCAAACTGTAAAAATGATAAACAATAAAAACCAAATCGTTAACCTAAAACCCTTCCAGAAACATCCCTTACATAAAAAAGGATGATTAATCCAAAAACATACCAACAAAGATTATAAGGCTAAAATTAGATTGAACGAAAAATAATGAAAAGAAAAGATTCATACCTTTTTGATAAATACACCATTCCATTCATCTTGCAACATTTCTAATATTTTTATCAGACTCTAAAATTCATGAAAAATTAAAATCAAATTGTTAACCCCAATCCCCTCCCAAAACATCCCTTAAAGAGAAAAAGGATGATAAGTCCTAGAACAGACAAGTAAATATCATACGGCTAAATTCAGATCGAACAAAAAAAAATAAACGAAAATATTCATACTGCTTTGATGAATACACCATTCCATTCAATTTGCAACATTTTGAATATTTTTATCTAACTCTAAAATTCATAAAGAATTAAAACTAAATCGTTAACCCAAATCCTGTCCCAAAACATCCCTTACAAACAAAAGGATGATAAGTCCTAAAATAGACAGGTAAAGAATATAAGGCTAAAGTCAGATAAAACAAATAATAATAAACAAAAATATTCATACTTCTTTCATGAATCGACCATTCCAAATATTTTATATCTAGTTCTAAAATTTTAGAATATTAAGGCAAACTGTTAACTAATTTTAACCACCTTCCTAAGCATCCCTTGCAGTAAAAGTGAATAAATAGTCTGAATATTGATGTGTTAGCATCAAAACACTAGATAAAAATGGAAGGAAGTAAGGGAACAAAAAGATTTATACCTCTTTGATGAATCCACCATTTAATTCAACTTAAAACATTCCTAATATTTCTATCAAACTCTAAAAATCATTAAGAATTAAAACCAAATCGTTAACCTAAAACCCTTCCTGGAACATCCCTTAACCGACAAAAAGGATGATTAGTCCAAAAACAGAAAAACACAGATTATAAGGTCAAAATCAGATTGAACAAAAAATAATGAAAACAAAATATTCATACCTCTTTGATGAATACACCATTCCATTATATTTGCAACATGTTTAATATTTTTATCTAACTCTCAAATTCGTAAAGAATTAAAACAAAATCGTTAACCCCAACCATCTCCAGAAACATCCTTTACAGACAAAGAAAAAAGATAAGTGTAAAAACAACCAGGGAAAGATCAGATAGAACAAAAATAATGAACAAATAGATTCATACCTTTTTGAGGAATCCGCCATTCCATTCAATTTGAATCAATCATAATATTTTTGTCTAATCTTAAAATTTTAAAGCATTAAGGCAAACCGTTAACTAGCCCTTTTCTTTTTACATATCATGCCTTGCAGTATAAACGAAAAGATAGTCCAAAAATTGAAGTGTAAAAACAAAACAAAAACTAGATAAAGATGGAACGAAATAAACAAACTAAAAGATTCATACAACTTTGATGAATCCACCATTCCATACAACTTATAAAATTCCTTATATTTTTATCAAACTCTAAAAATCATAAAGAATTAAAACGAAATCGTTAATTTTAACCCTTTGTGGAAATATCCCTTACAAACAAAAAAGGATGATAAGTCCTAAAACATACAAGTAAAGATCATAAGCCAAAATCAGATAGAACAAATAATAATGAACGAAAGTTTTCATACTTCTTTCATGAATCCACCATTCCGTTCAATTAGCAACATTTTTAATACTTTTTATCTAATTCACAATTTTAAAGGATTAAGGCAAACTGTTACTTAGTCCCTTTCTCTTTCCACATCATCCCTTGAAGTGACAGCGAATAGATAGTCCAAAAAATGATGTGTACACACCAAAAGACTAGATAAATATTAAAGGAAATAAATGAACTAAAAGATTCATACCTCTTTAATGCATGCATCGTTTGATTCAACTTATAACATTCGCAATATTTCCATCAAACTCTAAGAATCTTGAAAAGTTAAAACCAAATCGTTAACCCTAACTCCCTCTGGAAACATCCCTTACAGACAGTAAGGATGATAAGTCCAAAAACAGACAAACAAAGATTATAATGTTAAAATCAGATTGAACAAATAATAATGAACGAAAAGATTCATACCTATTTAATGAAACCACCATTCCATTCAATTTGCAACATTTCTAATATTATTATCTAACTCTAAAATTAAAAAACTTTAAGGCAAATTGTTAACTAACTCGAACCACCTTCCGAAACATCCCTTACAGACAAAAAAGATGATACGTCCAGAAACAGACAAGCAAAAATTTTAAGGCTAAAATCAGATTGAACACATAATAACGAAAGAAATTATTCATACCTCTTCCATGAATCCACCATTCCATTCAATTTGAATAATTTCTAATATTTTTATCTAATTATGAACTTTTAAGACATTAAAGCAAATTGTTAACTAATTTTAACCACATTCCAGTAAAAGTTAATAAATAATACTCTGGAAATTGATGTGTAAACATCAAAAAACTATATAAAAATTGAAGGAAATAGTTGAACAAAAAGATTTATACCTCATTGATGAAGCCACCATTCACTTCAACTTAAAACATTACTAATAATTCTATCAAACACTTAAAAATGATAAAGAATAAAAACCAAATCGTTAACCTAAAACCCTTCCAGAAACATCCCTTACATAAAAAAGGATGATTAATCCAAAAACAGACCAGCAAAGATTATAAGTCTAAAATTAGATTGAACAAAAAATAATGAAAACAAAAGATTCATACCTTTTTGATGAATACACCATTCCATTCAATTTGCAACATTTCTAATATTTTTATATGACTCTAAAATTCATAAAGAATTAAAATCAAATCGTTAACCCAAGTCCTGTCCCGAAACATCCCTTACAAACGAAAGGATGATGAGTCCTAAAATAGACAAGTAAAGATCATAAGGCTAAATTCAGATAAAACAAGTAATAATAAACAAAAATATTCATACTTTTTTCATGAATCCACCATTCCTAATATTTTTATCTAATTCTAAAATTTTAAAACATTAAGGCAAATTATTAACTAGTTTTAGCCACCTTCCTAAACATCCCTTGCAGTAAAAGTGAATAAATAATCTGAAAATTGATGTGTAAACATCAAAAGACTAGATAAAAATGGAAGGAAATAAAGGAACAAAAATAATTATACCTCTTTGATGAATCCACCATTCAATTCAACTTAAAACATTCCTAATATTTCTATCAAACTCTAAAAATCATTAAGAATTAAAAACAAATTGTTAACCTAAAACCCTTCCGGAAACGCCCCTTAACAGACAAAAAGGATGATTAGTCCAAAAACAGACCAGCAAAGATTATAAGGCTAAAATTAGATTGAACAAAAAATAATGAAAACAAAGATTCATACCTCTTTGATGAATACACCATTCCATTAAATTTGCAAATTTTTAATATTTTCATAACTCTAAAATTCATAAAGAATAAAACAAAATCGTTACCCAACCATCTCCAGAAACATCCCTTACAGACAAAAGAAAATAAGTCTAAAAACAACAGACAAAGATTATAAGGCTAAAATCAGATAGAACAAATAATAATGAACGAAGACTATACCTTTTTAATTGTTAACTAGTCCTTTCTTTTTACATATCACCCCTTGCAGAAAAACGAATAGTCGTCCAAAATTGAATGTAAAAACAAAAAAAACTAGATAAAGATGGAACGAAATAAACAAACTAAAAGATTCATACCACTTTGATGAATCGACCATTCCATACAACTTATAATATTCCTAATATTTTTATCAACTCTAAAAAATATAAAGAATTAAAACTAAATCTTTATTTTAACCCTTTCGGAAACATTCCTTAAAGACAAAAGGGACGATAGACATGTTTTTTAATTGTTTGTTTTTGGCTTTTCAAAAAAGCTAATTTTGATTGGGGTAAAGGAGGCGAAATTTTAACAGGATTTAGTAGTGATGATAGGAACCCAAAATTCTTTTCCCAAATTGTAGCTGTTGTAGGGGCAGTTAGGAGCAATTTTAGCATTTGTATGTTTTCGGAAATTGATCTAAAAGACTAAAAACCCAGTGTTGTTATTCTGACCAATGATTCTCATAGAGGGATGAAACAAGGCAGCCTATTGTTAAAAGGCCCACATTTTCCTTGTGGGGCACTTTTAGAGCACTTTTTAAGCCCTATTCCCCATTGACAATAAGTGCCCCAACCCCAAGTAAAAGGCTTGTGGGTATAAGACTTCCATAACTTATTTTGAAATAGTGAATAAAGTTTTAACACCTTATAAACCTGAGCTGTTAAACCCGTTTGTAGCTAAATTTAGCATCTTTCCACTAAAAATATGCAGCAAATTACTAGTACCTTTCTAAACACCTAATTAAAAGGCTGGAGCGGTGTAAAACCTTCATAACTTCCTTCGAAGTAGTTTAATAAAACATTTAGCTGTTAAAGGGCCCGTTTGGAGCTAAATTTAGCATTTTCCACTGGAAATACTCAATTTCTGCTCGCTTAAAAAATTAACTTACAACCTAGTCTAATTTTTGCTAAATTCAGCTCCTTTTTCCCTAGGAACAAAATAAACTCATGAAGTTCTGTTCATTTGTACAAACAAGAACTTATTTGATGTTCAAAACCTTTTCAGGGTCCAAATCAGCAAATTTAACTTTTCTGTTAAAATCTAAATAACTGCGTTTTTTCCATTTAACTATGACAGATGTGAAAAGACTTTTTAAGCTTCGTGATGTAAGCATCAAACAGCGCTAAAATGTATGAAATAAATAACCTTCGGTTTTAATTTTGATAAAGACATCCCACGAATTACCAGCCACGCTAAATTTTGCTATAAAACCTTGAATTTTATATCGCCAAATTTGGTTTTCTATCTTTTAAATGCCTCAGTATGAATAAATCAAATCAAGCTCTTTTTTGTTTATCTTAACTGTGATTGAAAAAAAACACCCAATGCAAAACATGTCATAATGGGACATACACCATTTTAGTATTTTATGTTGGTATATGATCTCTAAGGTAAAAACGCATTGCAGATTAGAGTCATACAGAAAAGAGAGAGAACAAGCCTCTAAATCCAAATCTAAGTATTCTCTACTAAAAATACTTGGCTCTTTTGACCGCCACTTTGTTGAAGCATAAGTCATGACAGATTTAGTTAGAAAAAATTATTTTAAATTTTTAAAGTTTATCTTTTCCACGAACCATAGGGGCATAACTTTTATATTTTATATTAAAATGAATGAATTTAAAACCCTTCAAAAACTTAAAAACAGTCCTAAGTCCTATAACCTACAAGTAAAGATCATACGGCTAAAACCAGATAGAACAAATAATAATGAAAGAAAATATTCATATTTCTTTCATTAATCCACCATTCCGTTCAATTAGCAACATTTTTAATATTTTTGTCTAATTCTAAAATTTTAAAACATTAAGGCAAATTGTTAATTGTTTCTAACCACCTTCCGAAACATCCATTGCACTAAAAGTGAATAAAAAGTCAAGGAAAATTGATGTGTCAACATCAAAAGACTTGATAAAAGTGGAAGGAAATAAATTAACAAAAAGATTCTTACCTCTTTGATGAATCCACCATTCCATTCAATTTGAATCATTCCTAATATTTTTATCTAATTCTAAAATTTTAACACATTGATGCAAATTATTAACTAGCTCCTTCCTCTTTCCATATCATCTCTAGCAGTAAAAGTGAATAAATAGTCCGAAAATTGATGTGTAAACAACATAAAACTAGATAAAGATGGAAGGAAATAAATGAACAAAAAGACCAAAGATTCATACCTCTTTGGTGAATCCACCGTTCCATTCAATTTGCACCATTTCTAATATTTTTATCAAACACTAAAAATCATAAGGAACTGAAACCAAATCGTTAAAGGCTAAAATCAGATTGAACAAATGATAATGAACGAAAAAATTCATACTTCTTTCATGAATCCACCATTCCATTCAATTTGCATAACTTCTAATATTTTTATCTAATTCTAAATTTTAAAGCATTAAGGCAAACTGTTACCTAGCCCCTTTCTCTTTCCACATCATCCCTTGAAGTAAAAGTGGATAGATAGTCCAAAAATTGATGTGTAAACACCAAAAGACTAGATTAATATTAAAGGAAATAAATGAACTAAAAGATTCATACCTCCTTGATGAATGCACCGTTTGATTCAACTTATAACATTCGTAATATGTTCATCAAACTCTAAAAGTCATAAAAAGTTAAAACCAAATCGTTAACCCTAACCTTCCTCTGGAAACATCCCTTACAGACAAAAAGGATGATGAGTCCAAAAGCAGACAAACAAAGATTATAATGTAAAAATCAGATTGAACAAAGAATAATGAACGAAAAGATTCATACCTATCTAACGAAACCACCATTCCATTCAATTTGCAACATTTCTACGATTTTTATCTAATTCTAGAATTAAAAAAATCTTAAGGCAAATTGTTAACTAACTCGAACCACCTTCCGAACCATCCCTTACAGACAAAAACGATGATAAGTCCAGAAATAGACAAGCAAAGATTATAAGGCTAAAATCAGATTGAACAAATAATAACGAAAGAAAATATTCATACCTCTTCCATGAATCCACCATTCCATTCAATTTGCAAAATTTCTAATATTTTTTATTATAATTCTAAAATTTTAAACATCAAGGCAAATTGTTAACTAATTTTAACCACCTTCCTAAGTATCCCTTGCAGTAAAAGTGAATAAATAGTCTGAATATTGATGTGTAAGCATCAAAACACTAGATAAAAATGGAAGGAAGTAAAGGAACAAAAAGATTTATACCTCTTTGATGAATCCACCATTTAATTCAACTTAAAACATTCCTAATATTTCTATCAAACTCTAAAAATCATTAAGAATTAAAACCAAATCGTTAACCTAAAACCCTTCCTGGAACATCCCTTAACCTACAAAAAGGATGATTAGTCCAAAAACAGAAAAACAAAGATTATAAGGTCAAAATTAGATTGAACAAAAAATAATGAAAACAAAATATTCATACCTCTTTGATGAATACACCATTCCATTATATTTGCAACATGTTTAATATTTTTTATCTAACTCTCAAATTCGTAAAGAATTAAAACAAAATCATTAACCCCAACCATCTCCAGAAACATCCCTTACAGACAAAAAAGAAAAGATAAGTCTAAAAACAAACAGACAAAGATTATAAGGCTAAAATCAGATAGAACAAATAATAATGAACGAACGAAAAGACTCATACCTTTTTAATTGTTAACTAGTCCTTTTCTTTTTACATATCACCCCTTGCAGTAAAAACGAATAGATAGTCCAAAAATTGAAGTGTAAATACAAAAAAAACTAGATAAAGATGGAACGAAATAAACAAACTAAAAGATTCATACCACTTTGATGAATCGACCATTCCATACAACTTATAATATTCCTTATATTTTTATCAAACTCTAAAAATCATAAAGAATTAAAACGAAATCGTTAATTTTAACCCTTTCTGGAAACATCCCTTACAGACAAAAAGGGATGATAAGTCCTATAACCTACAAGTAAAGATCATACGGCTAAAACCAGATAGAACAAATAATAATGAAAGAAAATATTCATATTTCTTTCATTAATCCACCATTCCGTTCAATTAGCAACATTTTTAATATTTTTGTCTAATTCTAAAATTTTAAAACATTAAGGCAAATTGTTAATTGTTTCTAACCACCTTCCGAAACATCCATTGCACTAAAAGTGAATAAAAAGTCAAGGAAAATTGATGTGTCAACATCAAAAGACTTGATAAAAGTGGAAGGAAATAAATTAACAAAAAGATTCTTACCTCTTTGATGAATCCACCATTCCATTCAATTTGAATCATTCCTAATATTTTTATCTAATTCTAAAATTTTAACACATTGATGCAAATTATTAACTAGCTCCTTCCTCTTTCCATATCATCTCTAGCAGTAAAAGTGAATAAATAGTCCGAAAATTGATGTGTAAACAACATAAAACTAGATAAAGATGGAAGGAAATAAATGAACAAAAAGACCAAAGATTCATACCTCTTTGGTGAATCCACCGTTCCATTCAATTTGCACCATTTCTAATATTTTTATCAAACACTAAAAATCATAAGGAACTGAAACCAAATCGTTAAAGGCTAAAATCAGATTGAACAAATGATAATGAACGAAAAAATTCATACTTCTTTCATGAATCCACCATTCCATTCAATTTGCATAACTTCTAATATTTTTATCTAATTCTAAATTTTAAAGCATTAAGGCAAACTGTTACCTAGCCCCTTTCTCTTTCCACATCATCCCTTGAAGTAAAAGTGGATAGATAGTCCAAAAATTGATGTGTAAACACCAAAAGACTAGATTAATATTAAAGGAAATAAATGAACTAAAAGATTCATACCTCCTTGATGAATGCACCGTTTGATTCAACTTATAACATTCGTAATATTTTCATCAAACTCTAAAAGTCATAAAAAGTTAAAACCAAATCGTTAACCCTAACCTTCCTCTGGAAACATCCCTTACAGACAAAAAGGATGATGAGTCCAAAAGCAGACAAACAAAGATTATAATGTAAAAAATCAGATTGAACAAAGAATAATGAACGAAAAGATTCATACCTATCTAACGAAACCACCATTCCATTCAATTTGCAACATTTCTACGATTTTTATCTAATTCTAGAATTAAAAAATCTTAAGGCAAATTGTTAACTAACTCGAACCACCTTCCGAACCATCCCTTACAGACAAAAACGATGATAAGTCCAGAAATAGACAAGCAAAGATTATAAGGCTAAAATCAGATTGAACAAATAATAACGAAAGAAAATATTCATACCTCTTCCATGAATCCACCATTCCATTCAATTTGCAAAATTTCTAATATTTTTTATTATAATTCTAAAATTTTAAACATCAAGGCAAATTGTTAACTAATTTTAACCACCTTCCTAAGTATCCCTTGCAGTAAAAGTGAATAAATAGTCTGAATATTGATGTGTAAGCATCAAAACACTAGATAAAAATGGAAGGAAGTAAAGGAACAAAAAGATTTATACCTCTTTGATGAATCCACCATTTAATTCAACTTAAAACATTCCTAATATTTCTATCAAACTCTAAAAATCATTAAGAATTAAAACCAAATCGTTAACCTAAAACCCTTCCTGGAACATCCCTTAACCTACAAAAAGGATGATTAGTCCAAAAACAGAAAAACAAAGATTATAAGGTCAAAATTAGATTGAACAAAAAATAATGAAAACAAAATATTCATACCTCTTTGATGAATACACCATTCCATTATATTTGCAACATGTTTAATATTTTTATCTAACTCTCAAATTCGTAAAGAATTAAAACAAAATCATTAACCCCAACCATCTCCAGAAACATCCCTTACAGACAAAAAGAAAAGATAAGTCTAAAAACAAACAGACAAAGATTATAAGGCTAAAATCAGATAGAACAAATAATAATGAACGAAAAGACTCATACCTTTTTAATTGTTAACTAGTCCTTTTCTTTTTACATATCACCCCTTGCAGTAAAAACGAATAGATAGTCCAAAAATTGAAGTGTAAATACAAAAAAAACTAGATAAAGATGGAACGAAATAAACAAACTAAAAGATTCATACCACTTTGATGAATCGGACCATTCCATACAACTTATAATATTCCTTATATTTTTATCAAACTCTAAAAATCATAAAGAATTAAAACGAAATCGTTAATTTTAACCCTTTCTGGAAACATCCCTTACAGACAAAAAGGGATGATAAGTCCTATAACCTACAAGTAAAGATCATACGGCTAAAACCAGATAGAACAAATAATAATGAAAGAAAAAATATTCATATTTCTTTCATTAATCCACCATTCCGTTCAATTAGCAACATTTTTAATATTTTTGTCTAATTCTAAAATTTTAAAACATTAAGGCAAATTGTTAATTGTTTCTAACCACCTTCCGAAACATCCATTGCACTAAAAGTGAATAAAAAGTCAAGGAAAATTGATGTGTCAACATCAAAAGACTTGATAAAAGTGGAAGGAAATAAATTAACAAAAAGATTCTTACCTCTTTGATGAATCCACCATTCCATTCAATTTGAATCATTCCTAATATTTTTATCTAATTCTAAAATTTTAACACATTGATGCAAATTATTAACTAGCTCCTTCCTCTTTCCATATCATCTCTAGCAGTAAAAAGTGAATAAATAGTCCGAAAATTGATGTGTAAACAACATAAAACTAGATAAAGATGGAAGGAAATAAATGAACAAAAAGACCAAAGATTCATACCTCTTTGGTGAATCCACCGTTCCATTCAATTTGCACCATTTCTAATATTTTTATCAAACACTAAAAATCATAAGGAACTGAAACCAAATCGTTAAAGGCTAAAATCAGATTGAACAAATGATAATGAACGAAAAAATTCATACTTCTTTCATGAATCCACCATTCCATTCAATTTGCATAACTTCTAATATTTTTATCTAATTCTAAATTTTAAAGCATTAAGGCAAACTGTTACCTAGCCCCTTTCTCTTTCCACATCATCCCTTGAAGTAAAAGTGGATAGATAGTCCAAAAATTGATGTGTAAACACCAAAAGACTAGATTAATATTAAAGGAAATAAATGAACTAAAAGATTCATACCTCCTTGATGAATGCACCGTTTGATTCAACTTATAACATTCGTAATATTTTCATCAAACTCTAAAAGTCATAAAAAGTTAAAACCAAATCGTTAACCCTAACCTTCCTCTGGAAACATCCCTTACAGACAAAAAGGATGATGAGTCCAAAAGCAGACAAACAAAGATTATAATGTAAAAATCAGATTGAACAAATAATAATGAACGAAAAGATTCATACCTATCTAACGAAACCACCATTCCATTCAATTTGCAACATTTCTACGATTTTTATGTAATTCTAAAATTAAAAAATTTTAAGGCAAATTGTTAACTAACTCGAACCACCTTCCGAACCATCCCTTACAGACAAAAACGATGATAAGTCCAGAAATAGACAAGCAAAGATTATAAGGCTAAAATCAGATTGAACAAATAATAACGAAAGAAAATATTCATACCTCTTCCATGAATCCACCATTCCATTCAATTTGCAAAATTTCTAATATTTTTTATATAATTCTAAAATTTTAAACATCAAGGCAAATTGTTAACTAATTTTAACCACCTTCCTAAGTATCCCTTGCAGTAAAAGTGAATAAATAGTCTGAATATTGATGTGTAAGCATCAAAACACTAGATAAAAATGGAAGGAAGTAAAGGAACAAAAAGATTTATACCTCTTTGATGAATCCACCATTTAATTCAACTTAAAACATTCCTAATATTTCTATCAAACTCTAAAAATCATTAAGAATTAAAACCAAATCGTTAACCTAAAACCCTTCCTGGAACATCCCTTAACCGACAAAAAGGATGATTAGTCCAAAAACAGAAAAACAAAGATTATAAGGTCAAAATTAGATTGAACAAAATATAATGAAAACAAAAGATTCATACCTCTTTGATGAATACACCATTCCATTAAATTTGCAACATTTTTAATATTTTCATCCAACTCTAAAATTCATAAAGAATTAGAACAAAATCGTTAACCCCAACCATCTCCAGAAACATCCCTTACAGACAAAAAGAAAAGATAAGTCTAAAAACAAACAGACAAAGCTTATAAGGCTAAAATCAGATAGAACAAATAATAATGAACGAAAAGACTCATACCTTTTTAATTGTTAACTAGTCCTTTTCTTTTT
>NW_027104013.1:0-14679 GCF_902728285.1 Clytia hemisphaerica
AAGATAAACACTCTTATACAGAAAAGTGTGCAAACAGCAAGTCTCGTACGTTTATTACGTTAATGGATTGTTCATCTCTACGACTTTCTTAATGTTATTTTATCTCAATATCACCTTATTTAGGAAGGGAGGTGTCCTCTTAGAATCAACTACTAATTTCTTTTAATAAACAAAAAAAATGTGTCTATGACTTATCATTCAATGAATTCTTAACATTGCAATAAAAGAATATAATTTCATAATTTCATTCCTAGTTTACATAGGTACCAATCATAAATTACTGCTTTATTTATAAAGAAAAAAAAAATAATCTGTAAGAGCATAGTGTACAGTCTGTCATCCTTATTTAGCTGCATTTCTATATGAATGCTTCACCATTAGCATTACCAATAAAAACACTCTTATAATAAAGTGTGCAAACCAGGTCTCGAGTTTCATATCTGGCAGGTGTTCCTTCTTCTACTTCTTTGCATTCCAAGATATCAATATCACCTTTTTAGGAAGGGAGGTGTCTCTTTAGAATCAAACTACTAAACTTTCTGCTGGAACGTTATAACATAATGTCGAAGAAGTTGAAGGATGACCAGTCAATAAAAATTTTTCAGTAAAGGATTGAGAACTTAAAGCAGTAGCGGTTGTCCAGAAGATAGAGCTTTATATGATTTTTGAGAACGGTTTGAAGTTCAGCGGTTGTGTGACATCAGGTTCTTACTCAGGCTGATTTGTACGTACAATATATGGTTGATGATGGAGAGTAGAAATTGAATCTCGTTGCTTAGTTGTAGCAGTTGAAATTGGAGCAATAAATAAAGATTTCTTCTGTTATGCTTCGGGTGGAAGGGTAAATTTATTTGAGCTTGGCAGAGCAGTCTTTTTCGTGTTTGTTGCTTTGGTGGGTGACATTATAACTTTGGCTTCTTCGCACTTGATGGTGGCACCACAGAAACACTACAAAACATGAAAAAGAAATATGGTTACATGCTGTTCATTGTAAAGGTTATTTTGGATGTATTTGGACTTTGAGAGCATAAAAAAAGCAAGTTAAAAAACAGACGAAAAACAAACATACACAAAGATCCAGAAAGAAACTTTCTGTTTGTTTTGGTTTGATAAAAACGTCAGCAAAGGTTATTTAATTACACTTACATCTTGACCTTCTTTTGAGCAATAAATTCTTTCACTTTGTTTGTATGCATCATAGTTTCCACAGATGAGATTCAAAAACTTTCTTCTGTCAGCTCAAACTTGTCAGAAGTCAAAAAAAATCTACCAAAGTTTCTTTTCTGTTTACATTTTTTTCGGGTGATTTTTGATCCTAAACGATTCAGCCCAATCTCCGTAAGGTAAATTTCCCTGGATCATGCTTATATCCTAATCGATATCTATTACGTGAGATTGGAGAATTTCGCGCAATAGATCCACTCCCCAAACTATGACGTACAGGTTAAATTTCACGGGACAGAGTTAGCCTTGAGATTTGGGCGCTAGCCTGCGAAAAACTCACGTAATAGATTCCGTACGTAATAGATAGCTTCTTGCTTAACCTCGCTATTATAATTATCCAGACGGTCTTATTCAACAAAATCGATCATCGATTTCAATCGATAGATAATCGATTTTAATCGATCGATCAGTTATCGATTAAAATCTATAATCGATAGCTAATCGAGGTAAAAAAAATTTGAATGTCGATTGGCGATCAACACCCTTTTCAATGATAGGAAAAATGGGAAGGTCGAAATCACTGATTGAAAAGGATTTTTTCCCCTCTGACCACTGTGCAAAGAATTTAAGTTTCTATCATGGATTCCGACCTTCCTATTGATATCAACTTACGGAAGTATAAATTCCCTAAATTTTGTGCATACAACATTCTTAAATCCTAGCAAAAAAAAACTATTCTAAAGATTTTTAGAACATATCCTTTATTCTTTATTGTATTTGAAGCGAAATATTTATAAGTATATTTATATCGAATAATAAGTATCCTTTACGAAGATTTCTTGTTAACAGTGGCTTTCAATATTATCGAATAATAAAGCGTTTCGAATAGTAGACATCGAATTATAGAGTGCCAACTGACCTATTCACTTTTCTAACCAGGGATCGTATCGCTTACATGCACCATGTGAAAAATCCAGACAAATATCAGAAGTATGGTCTACCAAAGCATTATGGGATATTCTATGCTATGGGTATTTATTATTACATCTCATATTAGTTTTCATCTCACCCTCCTGTCGATAAAGGCCAGGGCGAACCGGGGGTCCAACATATTTAATCCAACATGCCAAAAACAAGGTTTTCTAGTCTGCACTATACGGATATTGACACCTAGAAGTATTCACTGGGCCCTATGGCTTCTTAATAATAATAATGATGCTATACTAGTTCGCAGGCCACCGTGCGAGCACATGGGCCTTTATGAACCGCTCTTTGTTCGGTTTACAATTTTCTTAAGATAGAGTTTTTTCCTAGGGCTCCCCCTGACTTTGAATTTGAAGTTTGCGTCCTTTATTGAAGTATTCATTCCATGGGCTTTCATACACCACTCTTTGATTGTCTTTTGTTTTCTATAAAATCTAGACGATCTAAGAATTATTTGATTAAGAAAATTGATCATCAATCATCGCATTGTTTCTTCAGGATGGGCGCTTTTCATGGAAGGAGTCATGAGTGGTGTTACCACGTGTGCCCCAACTATTCCAATTTCCAATTTGGTAAGTTTCAAACTAAAGTTATATATCACTGTATCTTGTGTGTTGTTTTAACTAGAAACGTTTTAACTACTTAAAGGGCAGAAACTTTCGCCATTTCCGCGATTTTTGCCCTTTTTCGCGAAAGTTTCTGCCAAGTAAGAAATTACATGGGAAATTCACGAAAGTTCTTTCCGCAAAAAGTACACTCTTTTTTGCTATTTTATTCTCAGTTTTCAGTTTTGTGAATTTTTATCGCTTTTTTGTCTGCTAATTAAAATAACATTCTAAAATTCGTGTTAGCTACATCCGCTGAATTCGTTCCAAAAGTAAAATTCGTAACATTTTCTTATTCATCACCACAGACACAGCGTTCATGTATATCCTTGGTATATTATGTAGTTTGAGATTATATCAAGCGCGCCATCATGATATCTTCATAAATGGTCATTTTGCATTCGCTGGATTTGCATTCGTTATATTCACCTCTGTTATAGGTGTGGTAAGTGTGTGGTTTGCTTGTACAAAATAATTCAGTTGACTCTCGCTAATTCGAACTCTAACAGGGAATCTTAAATTTTCGAATTACAGAGAGATTCGAATTATAGAAAATATATCAAGAGAGTTTCTCCTGGACGGGGACTGGGAATAAGTTTGAATTATACTGTTAACTCTCGCTAATTCGAACCTTATTTACTTGAATGAGAGAAAAATTCGAATTATAGAGAGCATTTTAGAAAGGTTTCTCTTTGACGGGGGCTGGAAACAAGTTCGAATAATAGAAAGATTTAATTATTAGAAGTTCGAATAAGCGATAGTTCACTGTATCATAAAAATTTAAAACATTGAATGAAGGGGGTGTAGGTTTGTCACACTCAAACTGTCAAATTGTCAATCTCAAAGCATTCCCCCGTGTTGCTTTAGAGTTGATAGGTTTATTCCAAAAATATCATATTCTTTTAGACACTAGATAGGCTAACTGCCCACTGATTCCCGTTTGAAGTGTGGCCAGTTTTGAAGTCGGTTAGTCCGCCATGTGTTTTTTTATTGACCTTAAATTTTCGAACGTTCGAATTTTAAAACATTCGAATCGTGCTTTTGACGACTAGAAGTGTAAACAGGATGGCTGGAAAAGAGCTCTAAAGCCAGACATGCTTCCTTTTACATGGGAAGCCTTATCCAGTCAAGCAGTTAGATATCAGTGGTGTATTATGTTGTAAATGCACCGTCCGTAGAGAAATACAAACTAGAATTGACAAACGAATGGAATGATAAAATCTATAAATTGTAAAAATGTAAGTTTGTTTCATAGAGGTCAATAGACCTGGAAAATACACTTTTGTAAATGGAATTTTTTTTCTTTACTGCCAGGTTTATCGTTCAGAGGGCTTTTTCATCACTTTCTGCTTCTTTCATATCATGGCTTGTTTCTATTTGTCATTACAAATTTATTATATGGGAAGAGCTAAAACTGGTAAGTGATGACCATAGATTATAAAGCCGGAAGGGCTAGATGTCGTGCTTTTGCTGAAAAGTGTGCCGAGGTTATGTAGGAAATCTTACCTAGGTCACGTGACATTACAATCGAATTTCAGCGCTTGACCAATCAGAAGCTTCGCGGATTTTCGAAAACAATTGTAGTATATATTCACTTTTTTTTGCTTGGAAGAGCTTAAAGCACAACGTTTAGCCCTTTGGGCTTTACAGAAATATGTGGTGATAACCTGGTTGGTTAACCGATTTTCGTGGTGTGAGGGTATGAGATAGGCGTTTCAATGGAGATTTATCTTCTCTTTCCGTAATCTTCCGATATTTTATTTCTTGGAACTATTTTTATTTTGATTTAGTTGACGCTCTCTGATTCGATTTTCAAGGGGAATTGGATTTTCATTGAATAAGGGAGCGTATGGAATAGTAGAACGCATCGAATAGTAGAACATCGAATTAGGGAGAGCATCGAATAATAGAACATCGAATTAGAGAGCATGAACTAACTGTATATGGTACCTTGGTCAAAACATTAGTTAAATCGCTATTCCTGCAGTTTCGTACCCAGAGCCACCCTTTTTGATGGGCGTGGTACTTTCACGAGTGCTATCAAAATCATAAAAAAAAGTGAACAAAGGGACCGGGTTCGAATTTGGCCAATTTAATCACTACTTAATTGCCATACGTTTCAGCTCTTGTTCTGATGTGGCATTCACGTGGTTATAAGATTTGTTCCAGACCTCAATATCCGGTATGATTTACTTCTTGCTTATTTTTATAACTACAGTCACGGTGAAAATATATTGAGAATTTAGCTTATTTCCTCGTTTTTCGAAATTTGGAGTTCGGGCGAAAAAGTCACTTTTGGGCTAATTGATGAATTTATTCGAGTACTAGTATTTCAATTCGGGAGGGCTTTATAGACTTCCAGGCTATTCTGAGCCCTATTGGACCATTTTTGAACTTTTGGATCCTGAGTCTAGCGTTAAAACTCAGAGTTAAAACTCTACCCTTCCAACCTAACTTAGAGCGCTTCCAAATCCTTTGTAGAAATTTCCCTTTTTTCTCAAATATTACGACTATGATTGTACAGTCAACACTCTCCAATTCGATCTTCAAGGGACCAAAAATTTTATTCGAATTAGAGAAATATCCGAATAGCGGAAAACTTTTTAACGCTACCTTCCAGCTGAGGGGACCAATATTTTAGTTCGAATTAGAGAGAGATTCGAATTATAAAAATTCGAATTAGGAAGAGTTCATTGTATCTTTTCAATTTGTAATTAGGATACGTAAACCTTGGAAAGAATAATTTTCTTTATTCTTTAGGTCCGGTTCATGCTTCTGGTAGTTTTCATGGGTATCAACATCGCGTTGTAAGTATTCGTTGAGGACTCTGGCCCTTCGTGGAAACAATTAATTTAATGCTCAGTAATTAAGAGAAGGATCAAGGGTAAATGGAGCAATCCAGGTAGAAAGCAAGCTGGGTTGCCTTGGTGCGGCCGGAGACTTACTAGCGAGTTTATGTATTCGAGATAAATCGAGGGGAACGGAACTTTATAGCACTGTAATTTTTATGTTTTCTTCAATTCAGGTCATTATACGGCGTGACAAACGAAGTCAAAGATTTTGCCACCTTTTTACTGGGCATTATCATTTGTAATGGCTTGTTATACGTTGGTTTCTATTGTATTATGAAGGTTAGTTTCCCATGGTTTCAGCCCACTTTTCAGGTGCCCCCATTGAGCATGGAGCCCCCCCCCCCCCAGCAATTTAGGTCCCCTTGAGAAGTTGCTTTAAGTTAGGTACCCCCATTCAGCCAAAAAGTTTGAATTGACACTTTTTGTTCTTTTGTCATTCCTAAAATCTTAATGATAGCGTGGAAAGCGCTCACGCATGAACGCCTGCTAATAAGCTTTGTTGTTATGCTATAAAGATGGCGGCTGTAAATCAAAACAACCACATTAGAAAAATATAGCAAAAGATGGCGTGATGGGAAACGAAAGAGAAATTGGATGGGAAACTAGGTGCTGGGGTAAAAAAATTCAATAATTTGAAATATTTTGAAATATTCGATTTGGAAAATATAACCAGCCCCCAGAGCCTCCATCAAGACAGCTAGGTACCCTTAATGAATAGGTAACCCCAAAGAATTGCAAGGCATTAGCCCCCCTCTACTAACCTGGCCTAGGTGCCCTTCAGATTTCTGGGGGGGGCTGACACCATGTTACCCAACGTTCTATCAACGTTCATCTAATGTTCGAAACGTCCATGTAACGTTAGATGTTAGCTGGTTTTTCGTCCTTCTTTTTCTAAAGCTAGATTAGCCCGCTGCTAAGATCAGGAACATGGAATAATCCATCTCTTGATATATCTAACTTTTTTTGTAGAAACTTTTGAATTAGTATGTGTGTATTTTGCTTTTATCTTCACGAACTTAGATGATAGATACTACACGTCCAAGTTACCAGAATGGGCTATACTCCTTTCGAAGCAGGAGTTCCTCTTATTCGAGTAGGAATTCATAGCGCTACTCTTGCTGATCGTGTGTACACTCGAACAGAGCGGGAGGTGCACTTTCAAGCTTGCATAGGAATGTAAATCACACCACATTGTCTGGCATGTCTTTAATGAAGAACTGTATTACCCTATTCTCCTCACATAGTATAGGTCGACTTGCCAAGTGAGTCAATGTAACTTGAGTCACTTAGGCGATAGCCGAGAGCGGTGACCACCATGCCATTTCGCCTCGAGCTTATAAGTTATCATATATGGGCCTCCGAGTATCCTATTTCGACGTTTTCTTTTCAGTTATATTGTGGTGAGAAGATCAAGTTGTTTCCAGTTAT
Source organism: Clytia hemisphaerica (assembly GCF_902728285.1). Classification (NCBI taxonomy): domain Eukaryota; kingdom Metazoa; phylum Cnidaria; class Hydrozoa; order Leptothecata; family Clytiidae; genus Clytia; species Clytia hemisphaerica. The sequence continues at coordinate 7,034 of NW_027104013.1, forward strand.
ATTCGCTCTCGCATCCATGGTCACATGGGGTATAGCAATCAAGTTTTTTGTCGCTGGCCTCACTGACTGGCAGGTATGTCTCTTGTTTTTTTGCAATACTTTTTAATACTTTGTTCAGCAAAGTCGTTTTTGCTGTTCTTCCTATTCTTCATCCCTTTAACAAAAATACTAGAAAATTATTCAAACATTTTTAGGGTGGCTTTTTATTTCTTTGAAACAAAATTTCCCCTGTCAACAAAATCCTAAGTTCCACAATCTGACTACCCTGTCAGTATTGGTTAAGACATTTCGCTACTGATCCACCTGATTATCAAATATTGGAGAGTTCAAGTTCACCAGCCAAGTAATAAATAGAGAATCATCAACATGTTCTTCTAACAAAGAAAACGTTGAATATAGTTGTCACTGTTAAAATTAGAAAGTTTTTGTCAGCAACGTCTTAAACAAAAAATTGAAGAACTCTAAGGTTTTAATGAAAGCTCTATCTTTAATATCGAGCTAGCCAAGCAGGCTCGCTTGCTTCTTACTACGATGTCTACGAGTGTCGAGCTTGCTTGTTTAGTATCGAGCCCTTTTTTTGTTAATTTGATCACCAAACAAATATTTGATATTAGAATTCTAGATTACGTAAAAAAAAACCAAGCAGGTAGAATTAAGTAATCCACAATCCTATCAAAATTGATTGGAATATGTCTTTCCAACCAAATCATCAAAAACTTTTAACCTGCTCGGTATTGCATTTTTTATCGTAAGACTTTGTTCGGAATCCGGATCACGCTTTACTTTCAACCACGGAACAAAAGTTTCAGCCACGTCTTCCCGGTCAGGATTCTCTTTAGCGTATTTTGATATAAACACAAGGTCTAGCTCCTGAGCTTCCTTCCAGGCTGGATGCTTTTCGACGTATACTAAAGCTACGTGAGCCGATTCATGTAAAAATAAGGGGTACGCATATTTAAGATGTGCTTCGTTTAAGTTCACTGTCATGCTCATGCGTTGTAAATTTGCACCGGCCCTGGCGCCTGGCCCATCCCCGTTGACGGCAATTGTTTTGAGCCAGGAACGTGTGAATGTGGGGAGTTGCCCTAAGGCTCTAATGATTTCTGAAGCTTCTTTTCTTGCGTCATGTAATGAGAAGAAGTCTTTCGTCGGGCAGGTGACTTCGAATGCATTTTGGTCGGAGAAATTGCTTCGAAGGTGTAACATTTGTCCTAAAATCGAAAGTAGAAATCAATCAAGGACTTCAATTTTCTTCGATTTCTAAGTTCACTATGTTTTCTAGAAAGTAAAGAGCAAGTAGATCCAACCATGATCAAATTGTTGATTAGCCAGTTCTATTTTAGAAAAATTAAAGAAGATTTTTTATACCAAAAATTTTGAAGCCTTTGTCCAACTTTTTGAGTTTTAAGCCTCAAAATTGGATCATTTTATCCATTTTCCTAAGGAAATTGGTCTTTTATGGTCCACAATGCCTTAAAATGTTCTTAACTTGCTTCTAACATTTTGACCATGGAATACTTATGTTCTTATATAGTTTGTTCTTATAAAAAACGTAAGCAAAACTTGATAGGGAATGTCATTTTACCTTACACCAATTTTCCACCCGGCCATCCCAATATTGTCCATGGATGGCTCCTCCTTCAGTGATTCCTTTGTATTCTAATTCAATGTACGCTGATGAACTTGAAGGTGGCGCCAAGTCGACCTCCCACACCGTCCCTTTAAAAGGGGGCCTTTTCCACCGGTTATCCGCAGGTTTTGGAGGGTTACTTTTTTTTGCTTGTGCACTCATTTTGAATCTCAGGAAAATTAGATTCTTCGCAAGTAATTTTCCATCTCTCCATATTAGATTCGTAATGATTGGAATTTTCTGAGTCTTAGAAAACTACCTTCTTAAACATTTACTTTTAGTTGATATATGTTCTTTATATTGGTTATATTGTTTGCGTGAAAAATGGACTCACATAAGTATATTATGCTGCAGTATGCCTCGACCATTTCAGCCTTATCTGTCTGTTCACTTTCGCAAAGTGTAATAGACGTCTAGTATAGGCTAAAGAATATTCTGCTGTACACATTCTTTTTGTAAGCAACCAGGAACCAACTCCTACATATCCCATGACCAATATATTCGTCATTGGCACTTAAACGGTTAAATGGAAAAGAAGGTCAGACGGCGCACGTGGAACTAGGCCGCAGTCTCCTAGCCGGCTCGAACCCAGTCCAGAACTAAGCTCTCTTCCAACGCCGAAGGTGATCATATTCAATTATAAATACGAAGTATCCACTATGCTAAGCTGAAGTTTTTCTCTCTTTCTCTGATGGTGCAATTCATCCTACTTGTTTTTTCCCATTTTGATGTTTTTTATGAATAAGAACTTGAAAAATATTCATTGATGTTGTCTTTTTATGATTTTGAATTTTGCTAAAGCTGAGCTGTTAAATCTTTGTGTATTTTACATGACTATATTGAACTAAAGAACTTTTTGAAAGGCGTCTGTGACTTGGGGCTTGGAAACTAGTTTTACATTAATTTTCGACTAGGACTTATAAAATCAGCTTCTTATAAAAAGTTTAGAGTTTTACATCAAAAAATTCTTTGTTGCCTTGGTGATATCTCATTAAAAAATAATGACTTTTTCCTTTTTACTTTAAGCATATATTTTTCGTAGGAATAAAACCTGCAATCGTCAAACTCTGTCTTTTAATGTCACTGGTCCTAACAATGCGACGCAATAATCACACCTTTCCATTACGGTGAAGGTATTTTTTCTAGGTCAGATTTAATAACTCTTTTACGATTTTTACAGTAAATGGTAATAACATTTTTACAGCTTTGTGGTGTTTTTTTAATAATGTTCTTTTATCAATGAATTCACTCACCATGCTGATCTATTCAGCAAAGCAAAAACTATTTGAAAACTGCTTTTTAATTGGGTGAGCTTAGCATAGTGGATACTTCGTATATGGTTTACAATTTGTCTGTCACACAAATCTTCCCGGTTCGATCCCGGGTTGAATCCGCTCGCGCCGTCTAACCCAGTTTTTTGCACAGTTGTCCTGGAAATTAACCCCCTACATAGTTTGAATCGCAGACCTCTACAAAACCACAGGCATGAATCCGTTAGTGGATGCTCACTGGTGTTGGCAAATACATCAAGATTTACTTTGAAACTTTGGCTTCCTTTCTTAAGGAATTGAAAAATGTTTCTTTTGGTATTAGGTCTCAATTTACAAATTTACAAATTACATACCGGGCAACCTGATTTCATACTTTTGGACATCTTTCGACTGGCGTAATTTTGGTTGAGGACCTTATTCAATAGTCTAGTACGTTGAAAAAAGAAGAAATATTCCAACGGGATTCCAACCCATTGATGTTGAATTACATAAAGTCTCTCCAAAGGTTCGATTTTCAAACGTTACCTAGGCCATACCCGTCATCTAGCAAACCTATTAAACTTGACATTAACGAAAATGAAAGTATCAACTTTCGATGCAAATGATCTAAATTATATTTCGATTTTTCATACTTTATCATTGGGGTCGTAAAATTTTTTATCGAACTGGTCTTGCGTTTATCAAAACTAAAATTTCTTGATGGGACCGGAAAATCTGTTCGATTTACATGATTTTTCGAATTACATGGGTTCAAATTAAAGGAGTTTCCTTGTAAGGTTTTCAGGAACCACAGAATCTGTTCGAATTAAGTGAGTTTTCAGCATTGTATTCAGTGGAAAAGTTCTTTTTTCTATGCTTATAACAAAATGAAGCGAATATAAATTGTTTAATTATCAATGAGTTGCTATATATTGGTTCTCTTTGTGAATACATTAAATACGTTTGAAAACCACTTTCTTGTTGGGTCAGCTTAGCATAGTGGATACTTCGTTCAATTTGTCTTGCATATACAAATAGGGGTCCCGGGTTCAAGCCCGGGGCTTACATCCACTCGCGCCGTCTAACCCGTTCTTTTTTAAAGATTATGTTTAATTTAACGGTTTGAATTGCTAAGCTAGATTAGAACGTGCATTTCTTTTTTTCCTGACTAAATATCCCTGTCGCATTTCTTGGATCTTTCCGCTGCTTTTCCCGGGCATACAGGCATAAAAATATTTTTTTGTTGTGTACAAATGCGTGGAATATTGTCTACGACCTAACACTAGCGACCTAGAAAATTGAAGTTACTGTTTATACCCGGGGGGGGGCACTGGGTTTGCGGACTGACGGTATGTGCGGGCCAAAAATTGGCTTTTAAAATTGCACCCTTACAGTGCAGCAAAAATCACCCCGGGTGTTTATACCTTCCCGGAGTCTCGGTCTTTTTCCGTTGTATTTGCGATAGGAAAGATTAGCCGGGAATGAAAAAAGTTTATCCTACGCCGTATTCATCCTATTGTACCGAGATTCGAACAATTTTATTACGTAAAACTACGAAATAGCTTCTTGTGAAACTTTGTTGGGTAATCTTCAATATCTTTTTAACTCTAACCTCTGTAATTCGAATGTCTCCTTAACTCAAGCAAGTTTTCTAGTCCCGTTAGTTAACAACGCCGTGTAAACCATACTCCATAAGAACAATTTTGTTTTCCCTTTTAATTCAATTCAATTTCCACCTCCATCCCGAACCCTGCTCCACTCTGAGGCTCGTCTCAGTATCACTTTTTATTTATCATCATATGTGATGTTTTGTTGCTCGTCCCTTGTGAATTCTCATTTGAGTTTGGTGGTTAAAGCTCTTAAAGAACTTTGTAATAATAGAATAACTTCTCTAAGTTTTTTGTTGCATCCTTATAAAATGTTACAGCTTTGCTCTAACAAGTTAGAGTGGCTTGACTCGGAATTAAAAGTACACGTTTTTTCTTTTTTTTTTTAAGAAACTAGTTTTACCAAACAGCCTCAATGTTTCTTAAGAAATCGGCCTTTTGAGCCTTAAAAGTTTCTTACAAGTTTTTTAAACTTTTTGACATAATCAGCCTATTTTTCCTGCAAAGATTGGAAGGTTCTTAAAAAAACCGAGTTAAAAAATGTTATTTTTTCATTCTCAGCCTCAGCATGTTTCTTAGATGTTTCTTAGTTTTTAGGCATTCTGAGCCTCATGTTTCTTAAAATTTTGTTTCTTAAAAAAAAAAAAACGTGTACAGTTAATAATATAAGTAAAAAATGTTCATCAAAATGTCTTTACAGCGCTTTACAGGCCTTCCATGGCCAAATATTTTGGGAGTAAATAAGATAATGATAATCTTAAGTCTTAAGTCTTAGATTGCACCATCAGAAAGAGAGGCAAATATGTTTTGAAAACCATCTTCACATCAGGTCAGCTTAGTCCATTGGATACTTCGTACTTTCTCGAGCGAAATTGGTTCTACGAAGGTTTGACAAACACACAAGTCAAACAATTCCATTCTGGTTCGAATCCGGGGCATGAGATAAAACTCCAAAGACGCCATCTGACCTGTTTGTATTTTTAAAGTATCGGTTCCTTTCTTCTAAGTTTTTTTGGAAATTTTAATAAAACTTTTAAAATCGTCATGTCTTCTAGACGTAAATTGAAGCACTATTGTAGCTCTTAATAGCTACAGAATCTGGTCTCTAATTCGCCCTCCTCCTCCTTCGCTTCACTATCCCTATATTTTGTAGACTAAACCGGACTCCACTATTCAAATCCTTCAATACATATTTTATACTAGCCTTAGCTGTCACTAAATGCCACAACATTTAGAGTGCTTTTTAGGAAATTTTATTTTTTATACAAGAATGACGTTTGGAATGCTAAAACCCTAAAAACTTAATCAGGACCAAAATAGAAATGAGGCACCAAAATTCAGTGTCGATCAGAACTCAAGAAAAATAACGAAATTGTAGCTTAACCCACAGTTTCGACTATTATATATTGGGTCAAATCATGCATCACGCTCTAAAATTTTGCCAAATCAGGATCACACTCAAACCTCCAATCATGCCATCGCGTAAATATTGCTGGGTTGCCTCCTTTATAGAGGATATGTGTACTATCACAATATTGACAGGAAGTCCAGAATTTTAATAATAGCATATAAAACAAAAACACTTACCTTCTTTTGCTCCAATTGGTAAGAAAATCGTTAATCTATCTATGAGAATTGCCAGTCTGGAATTTTTGCACAACCAGGATGCCATATATTCAGCGTCAAAATGCCCTCATGTCAGTGTAATCAGTCTTCACCCTCACAACATTTTTGGTGTGGTTTTTGCATAAATTTCATGGTGAGATTTCTCATTCCAACCCAGTTCACATTCTCAAATTCCAGGTATAGTGTTTGTCTGGTTTGTTTCAAATTGAAAGTGTTTGTTTGTTTAATTTAAAAATTGAAGGACGTTCCAGTTTTGGCAATATATAAACAGCAAAGTACAGAGTATATATTGTAAGTGGCTATGTTATTCAAGCATGGCTACATTCAAGTTTGCATTTATCCAGAGTATAGGCAAAAAAGTGTTTATATTGCCTGCGGTGCCTGCTCTAAAACATAGAACATTTTTTAAAGACTTTTTGGCTTAAAATCTCGCTGGAAAGACTCACTTTTGATTGTTTTTTTTTTTGCTTGACCATGAAGCCCAATCCAATTCTTACGAGTTAGACCAAAAATGACGATTTCTAACTCAAACTGGGCATTACTGGAGGGCTTCGCCTGATATATACGACACTGGCACTTAAAGGGTTAAATAAGCATTGCTTATAACAAAATGTAGCGAAATATCGATATAAATTATTTAATTATCAATGAGTTGCTATATTGATTCTCTTTGTGAATTCATTAAATACGTTTGAAAACTACTTTCTTGTTGGGTCAGCTTAGCATAGTGGATACTTCGTTCAATTTGTCTTGCATATACAAATGGGGGTCCCGGGTTCAAGCCCGGGGCTTACATCCACTCGCGCCGTCTAACCCGTTCTTTTTTAAAGATGATGTTTAATTTAACGGTTTGAATCGCTAAGCTAGATTAAAAAAGCGCAATTCTTTCTCATTCCTGAGTAAACATTCCTGGCGGATCTTTCCGCTGCTTATACAGTCATAAAAAGATTTTTCTGCTGTGTACGAATGCGTGGACTTTTTTCTACAGCCTAACACTAGAGACCTAAAAAATTAAAGTTACTGTTTATACCTTTCCAGAGTCTCATTCTTTTTCCGTTGTAAATTTGCAACAGAAAAGTTTGGTTGGAAATGATACGTAAAACTACGAAATAGCTTCTTGTGAAACTTTTGCGGGTAATCTTCAGTATCTCTTTAATTCGAATGTCTTCTTAACTCGAACAAGTTTTCTAGTCCCGTTAGTTAACAATGCCGTGTAAACCATACTCCATAACTCGAAATTTCCTTAACTCGAACAATTTTGTATTCCCTTTTAATTCAATTAGATTTTATATTATATTACTTCCCAAACCCTGCTCCACTCTGAGGCAGTCTGAGGCTCGTCTCAGTATCACTTTCTATTTATCATATGTGATGTGTTTTTTTCGTCCCTGTGAATTTTCACTGGAGTTTGGTGTTAAAGTTCTTAAAGAACTTTGTAATTATAGAATAACTGCTCTAAGTTTTGTTGCATCCTTATAGAATTTTACAGCTTTTCTCTAACAGGTTCTAGCGTTGGTTGACTCGGAATTAAAA
>NW_027104014.1:0-2189 GCF_902728285.1 Clytia hemisphaerica
CAAGCTAGATGCTGAACGGACCTACCTGAAGATGAAAGTTAGATAGCAATAAAGGAGAAAAATGAAAGAAAATCAGTCAGAAAATATAGCGTTTAGCGAAAATGCACAACACAATAAATTCATCATTGGTTGTTGATGGCGGGAGAGAAAAGGGTTGTAGGGAAAAAAGGAATAGAAAGTTCTGGTCGCAAAAATCAGTTTTATTGACAATTTAATGAAAAAACAACCAATTATAAGGAAAAAGTCCAATGAAAATCCAGAAAAACGGCGATTTCCGGCATATTTCCGACATTTGCGGCCGGACTCGGTCATGTTCTGGGCATTGTTAATACGCATCTTTGAGCAAAAACTCAGAAAAAACTAATGATAAAATCTCGAGAAAATGGCAAAAAAACAGTTTTACCGGCATACTTCTGGCATTTTCGACCGGAAAAATTCTTTTCTCGTAAATCACGCTCCATCACATTTTGGGCATTGCCATTTTGTATCATTGTGCCAAAAATCAGACAGAACTAATGAGCCAATCCTGAGAAAAGCTGGTAACAGACGAACGAACGAACAGACGGACGAATTATGTTTTTGTCATTTTTGTCTTATTTATAGCGTGATTGCTGTTTTTAAGGATTTTTTAAAATTTCGACATTGAAAAAAGTCAGTTTTTTGGAAATAACTTTCGAACTATTTTTTTAAATTTAATGTATAATAGCTCAAAATTCAAGTTAGAGCATCCTCTATACAATAAAAAAAGAATGAACAAAAATTATAAATCCTGAAGCTCACAATATCTCGACAAACCTGTATACTTTTTTTTGGTGTAGTATATTCTCTTTGTTAAACACACGCAACAACCTTCTACTACTAGAATCATGAACAATACTTTTTTCCGGACACCCTGCATTAATGTAAATCATAACTCATCCTGACGAGCAGAATGATCCCTAAAAATCTATGAATATATAGCAAATGATATTCTATAGGGTATAAATAAAATTGCGTAACAATTGAAAAGCTACAGTAAACTACATAATTTCACGGAAATTACGTCATTCCCCAAGTGGATTAATGAAACAGACTAATCAAGAATTTATAGGGAGCTAAGTAGCGTAGATCTTCCGCCTTTAAGGCTACCCACTCAGCATTTTATGGTCGGCGAACAAGGCGCACGGCTCGGGCACTTTGGTCGCTGAACGCTTTTCCCATTCGACTGATCCAAAATAAAGGGGAGTTTATGCAGCACATTTCTTTCTTTTTTCTATTGTTGATATTTTTCTGCACACGGTACAAGAGAGTTAAATGTCTCTTCTGATTGGCTAATTAAAAAAGAATAATAGGGAAGCTGCACAACTCAGCGAAAAAAGTTGAAAAGTTTCAACTCTTGTTGCGATCAAAGTGACAGCCTTTGAAGACTTACTTTATGTAATTCATGCAATAATCAAGCCGTGCATGAAAGAAACACTTGTGTTTCTTTCATATGACTATGGCCTTTTTCGCCGACCATAAAATGCTAAGTTGGTGATAGCTTTTATCGTCAATAAACAATTCAGATAAAGTGTAGCGACAGTCTACATACGAGAAAATACGAAAATATATAGGCGAGAGCGGTATGCATAATAAGGATACACCAACCAATACAAGAATAGCATAATCCACACCTCTCAAACATCCGATATTAAAAGGTGTTTGTAAAATCCTTCCATTATCAACCAAGAAGCAAGATCTCCTCAATTTCTTGCTGATACATTGGTATAAAGAACCACCCACTCGTAATATAGAAGCACTGGTTACAGCTGCTACTATGAAACTAAGATATTCGTTGCGTGAAGTGATTCCTTTTATGTTGGATTTCAATATCAAAATTAATGTGAGGAAGAAGAGACAAGCAACAACAGTGTCTTTGACTATAATCAACGGGGTGTAGGAAGTGATATATTTCTCAATGTAGAAATATTCCAAAATCAATTCAGGTCCATCTTCAAAGAGAAAGCTAATCGCAAAAATTGCATGTTTCAAAAAATTGAAGGTAACTTCAAAATCGCGTTCGCCTGTTTTGTGCAGTCCTCTTTCAGTATTATTATACGCTTTCCAAGCTCCTATCTTAACAATACATCCAAGAATGGCGAATACATAAATAGCGTTACTGACATTGGTATTTCGGTAAATTGCATCATCCAAAATCTCACCTCGCTCCA
>NW_027104015.1:0-3992 GCF_902728285.1 Clytia hemisphaerica
AAAACAGAAGAAAATCGGTATTGAAATTGAAACCAAACCATTTTTACCAAGAATCTCGAAAACCGCACCAGATTTTAAGAAATTAGAACTCTCAGTTTGTGTTTAGTTATTGACTACTACGCCATCTTCACAAACACCATAATTTCATTATTTGGGGGCATTAATCAGCTGTCGTTAGCCAACAGTTATTTTTCTCAAAAGTGTTCAAAAAATTTTTACAATTCTTCCACGCTTCCAAAGGGGTGAATTTTTTAAAATGAAACGTTTAGACCACGTGGGTTTTTGGGTGAGGAAAATGAAAGAAAAAACCTTTGCATAGAATGCATTGACGTCATGAAAACGTTCTATTTGTATTCAGCTTCCTATTTTGTGTGAAATACACTTTTCGAAACTTTATTTTCCATTCATCCACAGCAAAAAATTTTGGAGAAGACTTTTTTTCTGATACGGCACGGCCGGCTGGCCACGTTATTTTTGAGTATGATTGTAAATTATTTGATTACTCTTTGTGGAATATCTTATTTATGGTGTTCTATTGAAAAGTCGTAAACTGTTTTATTAACGAGGGTGTCAATGGCTGTTAAATATCAATTACCATTCTTTTCTTTCTCTTTTATTTACTTAGCTTAACAATAAGGCACCTGAAACTGAACTTGATAGCTCTATTGTTATTTTTTTCTTTTCGTTCTTTTCTCATAAAGTGTTTTTTGTTAATTCATTTTTTGACTTCACTCAGCGTTGTGTTCGCGTGTGATTTGAAATCGTGTTGAAATTTCTCTCCAAACGTATTTTTATTTTTTGCAAAATTTCTTGTTTTTGTGATTTTGTTTGCATTTCTTTCTTGTTTTTGTGAAGTTTTCTTCATTCTTGTCTTTCTTTGGGCTTCATTTTGCGGTACGTATTTTTGTCTATAAAAACTTTTTCGGACTGCGGTTCGCGTAATGGCTACATGCCTTTCTTCCTTAGGCAACCCCTCTCAAAGATTAAGCCATGCATGTGTAAGTATCAGCACTAGTACTGTGAAACTGCGAATGGCTCGTTAAATCACATAAGGTTTGTATATATTTTGCATTTACCCCTGACAAGACTTCAAGAGAAAGTGCGATTTTTTCCTAAGGTTTTTCTACCCATCCTTGTATAATCATGAACAAAGTCACTGCAGCAGCAGCCCGTCTCTCTTTGTCTTATCACCTGACAACTAACACCGTGTCTCTTTAGAAGTTAACATCGAAACATTTTGAAGCCTTCCTTCGAATTTTCTTCAGAAATGCAATTGCTCAAAGTCAAAGCGGCCAGGAATATCGAGGATATTAAAAACTAAATCAGCTGGGTTGGCCTTATATACTTATTTCTTTAATTTAAGAGTTTCAAGCTTAACACTGTTCTTAACTTGTTCTTAGGAATACCAGGCGCTCCCACTCGATACAATCAGTAACATATTTCCGGCATGACCAATCGATAGCCATTGGATTGATTGGATATCGATTGATTCCGATAATCAATAGTCGTTTGGGAAAACGCGACAGTCTTTTGAATGACTAATTACTCCTTTTTTAATGATAACGTCATCTCATTGTTTTGCTTCTTACAACAAAGCTGTCACATAGCGACAAGATAGTTTATCTCGTTTGTCCTGGTCGAGGGAAAATATGTAATGTGTGGTGTGGAGTAGGGGTGGAGTAATTTGTTATTCAATAGACTGTTGCCTTCTCCTAAACTACCATAGGTCATCGAGCCTATTTTAAAATTTTGAGTATTGATTGATCATTGATTGGTTTCTTCATCAATAGACCTTTTCATAAATTACGTCACAAACATCACTTGCCTCGTTTTGAAATTATTGCCAAGGTGATCAACTCCCAGCGGATTTTATTAAAACTACTTTCTATTCATAAAAAAATCATTTATTTTCTCAAGGGATATAATCACCATAGTAATTGTTTGAATACGAGGCAAGTGATGTTCATGACGTAATTTATGAAAAGGTCTATTGGCTATCGATTGTGATCAATAATCAATAAATCGACAGGCAATCGAGCCTCCCTTAAAATCCTGATTATCGATTGTCTATCGATTATCGGAATCAATCGCTATCGATTGTAAAAAGTTATCGTTTATCGATTGTATCGAGTGAGAGCGCCTGGTTGATATTTTTAGTCATCGAAGCCTTATGTTCTTATATAGTTTGTTCCTATAAAAAACACGTGCCTCAGTGTGCCTTGAAGTGCGTGTGTGTATATATGGGAAGATGAAAAAAGTGTCTAGACGTTGTGTAAAATCAATAAATAAGTCTACAGAACCAGACAACATTTGAGAATCATTGTCATTCATTCATTTATTATGAAGATTTTCCATTCATTCTAATCTGAATCGAGATCTACAAAACCACAGTTAGTGTAAGACCACAAATGTGTCACAGACCCGCTGGGAGCCCAGCCCCACTGGAATTTCTATCCCCACTGAGAATAAAAGTTCCACCGGGGCTGGAGACAGGGGTGTATAAGAGCACGAATCCGTTAGTAGATGCCTTAGATTCTAAGCTTGGTCAAATTAGTCTCATTAAGGGTTGTAAAATTCACAAAATTTTCCAATTTTTCCTTCTATTTAGTCCCGCTAAGGGTCGGGCGGCACATACCCGTCAGCTACCTAGTGGCCTGGTAATAATTCTCATCAGTCTGGGAATTTTTCGTCACTTTCTTTTTTTTAATTTGTTGTCATACCAACCAAGATTATGTTTAAGATTTTAGTGTTTATCTAATTTCAGCAACAAAGAGAAAATAAATAATGTCAGAAGAAAACGCAAATTTAACGCAGGAGTTATCACATCACAACGAGCCTGCTATTTCAGCAAGGGAACCTCCTCAAAAGCAATCAATCCCTCAGGGAATCTCTACCAACAATCAATCACAGGAATCACCTCAGGAATCATCAGCTGGTCAAGGTATCATCTCTACAAATTATCCAGTAATTACAAACATATCTCAAATCAATCGAAGCCGTGTAACTAACACAGACGTCGTGGAGATTGAAGTTCCGAGTAGTAACGAAACTGTTCAAATCAAATCGTACACATCGCTCAATAGTCTTCCAGGGGCGTCCTACAGACCAACTCCTTCGAGTCAGTTTTCGACAATGGCTGTAACAGATCAACATCAAAACATGCCGAACCTTGAGCATTCATCCTCGATACATTGCAACATGAATGAGAAGTCTAGAAAACCAACCACGTTACCTCAAACTTCTTTGTAAGTAAATGCGAACTTCTATTTTTCTCTGATTCGAAGAAAAGTATATATATACTCCCTTGTTGAAGATCGAATTAGTAAGAGTCAACCTGAACAGTTTTTCCCATCTGTCTCTCTGAGTACTGAGCTCTTCGATTTTCCCGGATTTTTCCCACTCAAAAGTCTTTGGCTCGTTTTCAGCGTTAAACTCTGTTAAGTTCCACATTTTTGTACACTGATTTCTAACCTTCTTCTACCCATCCTCCAGAAAAAAAGTTTTCTTATTAGGAAGTACGTATCAGGCAGTATGTCTACAGAGGTCTGCGATTCAGACGCTTTTTTTATAAGAATACAGTTTATAAGAATGTCCATAATGAAAATGGCCAAACAATTAAGAATATAGTAGGGGGAAATTTGTAAAATCGCTCGATTTTTTTAGTCAAAGCACTTGTTATACATTTTTGGAAAGCTAAGGGGTAGGTAGCTGGGAGACCCGGCTACAATGTCCGTGTGGTTTTGAGGTATAGCATTTAGTTCGAGCAGAAAATATCAGAGTTTTGACATAGTAGCCGGGAATTATTGAAGATGTAAGAATCAGCGCAAAATTTGATTGGCTAATATTTTATTGTTATGATTTGATAAACAAAAGTATGACGTCAAACAGCTCTATTGTTTCAAGAAGTGGCGCGAGCTTTTAAATGTTTTGAAAAGATAACGGTTTTTTCTTTTGTGATTTGAAGTGATTTGAATTGAGTCAATAATTCCATA
>NW_027104016.1:0-3728 GCF_902728285.1 Clytia hemisphaerica
TCCAGTGCACAAACGCCAAACTTATATTCCACTTTTCTCACTTACTTTTGGTTTTTACATAAATCCTTTTTAACCATCTCGTAGACAATCTTGAAGTCCTTTTTTCAGTTTGTTTTCACTTTATTTGAAAGCTTCTTCTTGGAATAATATTAGAACATACTCCAGAAGATTTTTCAAAACCTATCCTATCTTGTAGAGCTTTGAAAAAGAAAGAAAATGAGGGGTCATAGGCCTCCAGAGGATAAGTGGTTGTAAAGATATTCAAATTTTAGTGTCAAATTTTTGACTAAAAATGTCAAAAAAAGGGTTAGGAAAATAGCTTGGAAAAATTCAAAAGATGTGTCAAAAGAGAAAAAAAAGAAATTTTCCAGTCATGCTTCTTTAATTTTGCAATCTCTTTTTCTAGTGTAGCTAGAAACCTGAAATTTGGAGGGAGAATTCTTTGATGGTGTTAGAATATTATTTATATAAAAATATTTGTAAAATATTTAGTATATTTATGAAAATAACGAAAGATATATCTTTTTTTGAAAAAGAAGACATTGCATTGTTTTATTTTTGTTTTTGAAGAAAAGTAGCTTGGAAAAGGTTGAAATGAGTCAAAAAAGGTGACAGGACCCATTTTCAAGGGGCCTCTGGAAATGGAGGAACAAAAAGTTATAAGTAAAGAATAAGTTTTTCTTATAAGGAGAAACCCCAAATGAAAAGAAAATCCATTTCGGCAGAAATAAAAACTTTTTTTGGGACATTCCCATGCAAAAGAAGCAAAAACGTGAAAAAAACTACATGAAAATTAAAGAACTGAAATTAGCAAATGTGATTTTTGAATTCCTCACCCTTTTTCTGATAAACATACAAAGTTTCAGCCTTCAACTACATTTTCCTCCATTTCCAGAAACATTTTTTCGTTGATATTTACAACTTTTTTTCTCTTGTTGGAAAACAATTTTGAAAATGTTGCAAAAACGTTCTGCATTTTACCAATTTGCCGTCTAGCCTGTGTCAGCGGGCTTTCTTTTAGTAAAAACCAAAACGCTTTAGCATACATAGAAAAAAATTTCGAAGGGCTCAAAGTTCATGGAAAAATGAAACATTTGGTTTGACGTCAACAAATGTTGCGTGACTTCTGGAGTTGCTAAATAAGTTGTTAAAGCAAGCGCTATTCAGACCCAGTGCGCGAACGAGGAACCAGTGCGCGAACATTCTTTTTAAAGAAATCCACTCATAGGTAATACTTTAACTCTCCTCTGAAATGATACAGGGGTATTTGAATTTTTAAAAACCACACGCTTTCTCACTAAAAAGCGTCTTTTTTTATAAGAACTTTAGCGTTTTACTAACCTGTTTATTTTTGTAAATATTTTTTTGTCGTCCATTTTCTGTTTTCTTTTTCAAGTTTTGCTCATCTTCTTCTTTAATTGAGATTGTCAGCTGTCGAATGTTTTGACATTGCAATGTCTTCATTTTGAATATGGTGTTTGGTGTTTGGATCAATCGCAGACTGAACCCTTTTTTATATCAACTACTGGTGATATGTTTCTATTGATTTTGAATTAATGAACTAACATGTTTCAATGAAATTTTGTGTGATGGAAGATAACAGGTTTTTAAAAGAGGAAAGTCATTTTCAGAACTCTTCTTGCACAAATCTTCTTATAAAAAACCTTTTCTCTCACGCTTAGCCTTGTTTACAAATATCTGGAAATTCATGATTTTTATTTGGCCTTGTTCAAAATTGGTTTGGTGTTGTTCTAGTGCTTCGTTTATTTTAATATTTGAACAGATTGCAAGGGATAGTTTGAGGACTCTGCTGCACAAAGGAAATTCTTTTGAAGTCTTTTATTTGGAAGTCCAAAGACATTCGTTCGTGCACTGGGGCCGTTCGTGTGCTGGTAACTTGACTCTATCAGTCTTTTTTTCTGTCTGGTATTTCTGTATTTTAAGAAAAAAAGTAAGGTATTCCGGTATTTGAAATGCTGCTGGTGACGGTAAATTGCCTAAAAATGCTTCGGTATTTCTCTGTATTTACCAGACGGTACTACTAATTGATAAATTCAATTATCGAAGTAATCGATAATGATCGAAGTAATCAAACAACAATTGAATGTTGAGTACCAACATTTCAAAAAAATTGTGAGTATTCGATCACTTTCTTAACAACCCTTCGAAGACTTGATAACTGTTCAAGTACTTTGATTGTTATTGATAACTTTCAATAACATTGACAACTTCGATATCCAATTACTATGATATAGTAATATAGTCTTCAAGAAAAACCACATTAACTGACCTAAAACCAAAGCACAAAAAGAAGCCCTGCCATAAAGATTGACACCCTTATTTCCCCGCCATTTTGTGTGCCTTCGCCCTGGGGTTCCTCAAGTAACTCATATTGCGCATTCTGATTGGTCGGAGAAAGCAAAAGTGGTTTTTGCGCGTGAATTGCCTGCTTTAATTGGCCGAAGTAAACTTGGTTTCAGATTATTTTGATGCGCTGCTGCTACTGGAAACATATTTGATAAAATCGAAGGCTGGAAAGTACTCAATACAATCGAAGGTATTCAATATGATCGAAGGTAATCGAAAAGTAATCGAAATGATTGAACAAATCGAAAATGGTTGAAGAAAATGCCATAATCTGTAGTCGAGTGAGTATTTGATCACCGATGAAATCGATAGGTGGTCACTGACCACCTTCGATTATTATCGATCATTATTGATTACTTCAATCACAATCAAACGTTCGATTAGTACCGTCTGGTATTTACTCATAAAGCTTTGGTATTTTGGTAACTTTAAAATCTTTCCTAACTGTTTTCTTCATAAAGAGATTTCCCAAAATCGCCTGCGGCGCTAAACTCTCTTAAATTTTAGAAAACTACACCTATGTCTCTAAAACGATCATTTTTGACACAGTATGTATATACCACTTTAGTTCCCAAATAGTAGTGTGGTGACATGGGGTCAGAAACAGCTCCACCTTTATTCAGTCTAGTGGCAACTTTTTTGTGGTTATAGTGCATCCACTATCCTTTAATTAATGACTTTCTACAAAAAAAGTGCTACCTTCTCTCAAGCACTTACAAATGTCTTTTTTCTTTATTAGAGTTGAATTTGATCCAAAGGCAAATGGATGGACTAAACCAATCTGGAGTCCCTTTCCCTAATTTCACATCACAAAACACACTTTTAGCCACAATAGCGGACCTGTAATCATGAACATATAAACGACTGGACATCCATCTCCTTTGTCAAAGTTTCAAACTGTTGGACTTGCCCCGAACTACCCCATTCTAAAAAAAACTGGCTTTTAAAAGCAACATTAAAGATCTATCTTGTGGAAGAAACACGTGTATTTCCTTTCAAAACTTAAAGTTATGTAATGCTCTGTTTATATAAAAATGAGCCAAAAATGTGTGATTTGAGTGTGTTGTTACACAAATTTAGTCACAAAAAGTAAACATTCTTTTATTTTGAAAAAGAATATTTGAAAAGACTTGTTATTGTCAAAAAATCATTCTGAAGGTATTTTATTAAAGATCTAACAATAATTGATGAAAATAGCGTCAAAAGGATTATATTTTATAAATATTTCAATAAATCCACTCCTTTGTTTTTTTGATGAAAATGACAAGTTTTCAGCAATTTTCAGCTCTCAAATATTTGACCTCTCAAAGCCACCATTTTCAACCTGTGACCTCCTGTTACCCTGTGTTACCCTGTGTTAC